>NW_005876441.1:3291-10101 GCF_000147115.1 Myotis lucifugus | reverse complement strand
GACAACTGATGAGTATTCTGCTAAGAACCTCCCTGGCGATCTCCCCTAAGATTCCTGCCTGTGCCTGCAAGAAAGAGATTAAGCCTCAAGACAAAGGACCCAGCTCCTGCTCTCCCTCTGGGGAGCAGCCCCTGCCATTCCCCTTTCCCTCTTCTTCCCTCACTTTTCCCCCACAGGCAGGCATCTCCTAAATCCTACTAAATTCTAACGGACTCCACAAGATTTGCAACCTGGGGAGCAACGGGCAGCAGCAGCTCATCCCAGGCTAGTCCCCTGAACCTGTTCCCACGGCCCCCTTTTCTCTGACTTCCCAGAGACCTAGGGCAGCCCCATTGCTTCTTCTATACTAGGCCCTTTCTTGTTTTACATCCCCAGCTTTAATAAACATTTCCTCATTGTCACTTGGACTCATGCTGTGAAATTTTTCCTGCATGAAGTCAAGAACCCACACACTACCGGCTGGCCCTACGTAGACCCCCCAAGGCCAGGTCCCTTTCCAGTAACAAAATCTAGAGGCAGGATGTACACAATTGGGAATTGCACGTTCGGAAGAAGGAGCTAGACTTCTCAAGACTTCCCAGCCTTCTGGGTTTCATAAAGCAGTTCTTGTACTGAGCATGAAGACAATAGACCTCAAGAGCCCAGTATATTAGGTCTGCCAGCTGGTGCCCGGAACTGGTCAGGCATTTCTGGGTTCACCACCTTCTCTAGAGCTTATCAAGGTTAAGATCTTTTCTTATAAGGGCCATTTAGCCATTCAGGAGTGGCTGTCTTCTGTAACTCAATTTCCCAAAGAGGTGCAGAAAAGGAGAGACTTTATTCAGGTAAAACAGTTTGCAAACTAGGAAAATGCAGCTTCCAGTAGAAATGCTCCCTGAGGCAAAGGGGAGGCCATCTTTTATGGAGAAAGTTCCTGCTCAGATTTCCAATTGGTCCAATTTTATGCAAATGAGATTTCCAAATTCATGTCGTTCTGATTGGTCTGAATCGTGCAGTTCTGATTATTTGGTAGCATGCATTCTGATTGGTCAGTATAGATGCAAATGAAGATATAGTTGTGCAGTTCTGATTGGAAGGGACAGATCTCAGTCCATTGTTAAAAGACAAAACCAGGAACTCCCTTGTAAAGGTTGAGTCAGATGGCAGGAGCATAGCCTGGGAAGCTAAGAGTTCAGTCTGAGGTTCTTCAGGTGTACAGGGTACATGAGGAGCCCTGTCAGTAAATGCTGCTAGACTTTTACTAGTCATAAAATTTGGGACCTTGGTTGACCATGGAAGGTCCATTTCAGCAAGTAAATTCCTTTTTGGGTTCACATCAAATGAATATTTCTTCTAGGAGTCCATACTTTTCTTCATCGAAGCAGGAGCTAGAGTCCTGAAGAAGAAGGCAGGCATGGGCATGCCTGGTCAACCTTAGCCAAGAATGGGGTGTGAGACGCTCACAAATTCTTTACATTCATCTTCCCATGCCAGGCTCTGCTCCCCAACAAGCTTCAAGGGAGCACCTATTTTATGCAAATCAGACTCCTTGCTCTGAGGGATTCAGAAAGAGATAAGGTGACAAAAAATTTACCATCTGGCCCTGGCCGGGTAGCTCAGCTGGTTAGAGCATCATCCTGATACGGCAAGGTTATGGGTTTGATCCTTGGTTAGGGCACATACAAGAATTAACCAATGAATGCATAAATAAGTGGAACAACAAATCAGTATTTCTTTCTCTCTCTAAAAGTCAATTGATCAATCAATCAAGAAATTTATCATCTGGCAGAGGACATGCATATGAGGTAAGGAATCAATGTCCCAAATAAAATGTAGGAGAGGAGAGACTGTCCTTCTACCCTCCTGGGTTCAATAGCTGGGTCTATGAGATAAACTGACTACAGGCAGATTAACAGGAGAAGAGGTATACAAATTCATTAATTTTTAATATTACATGGGCAGAGGCATAAAAAAAGTGATTATCCAAAAAAGTAATGGGATTTGAAAGCTTATATGCTAACTTATTAGGAGAAGGGCAAGGGGGATATAGATCATTTAGGGGAGAGTAAATAATTTTCAGGAAACGTGAATGGATTCGTAGAATAGATGGGAGATATGATAGTGTGTGACAAAGTTTGTCTGGGTGTGGTGTGGACTTCTAGTCTCCTTTCCTGTAATCAGTCTATCTTCCCATGTTGATGAAAATCCTGGGGAGAAGAAGGGAGGCAATTTATAGCAATTGAGTTCTTTTTGGAGGATCTGTCTTTAGACAGGTAAGGGGAGTTCAGAGAAAGTCTCTCTCTGCATTTGCTGTTTATCAAAAGCCTTCCGCTAAAAAAAAGAATCAATACATTTGAAGTTCTTCAAAAGCATGAATATATAATGCTTTCTGTTCACAGAGGAAGTAATCCTCAAGCTGTGTGGGGTGTTGTTCTGTTAAGGCTGCTGCATTGTTTTTATACAACTTTGGTATTCTTTTAAGTAGCAGCAAAAACATCATAAAATTTTACTAGGGTCAGATGTTTACTAAGCACTCTAAATGCATTAATCTGTGTAGTTGATATAACAACCCTAAAAGGAAAGTCCTATTATTATTATCTCTATTTTACAGATGAGGTTAAATGCTGTTCAGAGATGACCCACCTGGTAAGAGAGGAACCCAGAGTTTTAACCCACATTGCTCTAATTCTAAAGCATGAGTGGTTAATGCTGGATGTCCAGATGTATCGGCAGGCACATTGAAGGGAGCTCTGAAGATGTGGGTGCTGACTTGGGTTCCAGTACTATCCAGCCTATGGCCTTAAGTCAGTACTTTGTCCAACAAGGCTTTGGTTTCCTTCTCACTAGTTTCCTTCTACCCCCCCAATTCTGAGCTCAGTTCAAGTGTAGAAACCTTCATAATTACAAAGGTTGGTAGTAAAACCTTTTCTGTCTTTAAAAAAATTTTTAAAATTGATTTCAGAGAGGAAGGGAGAGGGAGAGAGAAAGAGAAACATCAATAATGAGAGAGAGTCATTGATCGGCTGCCTCTTACACACCCTGCACTAGAGATTGAACCCACAACCTGAGCGCATGCCCCAACCGGGAATTGAACCATGAGCTCTGGTTCATAAACAGAGCCACACCGGCTGAGTTAAAACCTTTTCATCATTGCTCATAGCCTTTCATACACATGCCCCCCCATTCCCCCCCTCCCCCGCCTGAATCTCATTCATTCATTAGCAAATTCTCAATTATCCACTGTCACCTTTATACACACACACACACACACACACACACACACACACACACACCCTTATTGTTTTAAATTACTTTTTGCTTTTGCTTCTCAGAACTATAGAGATCATACATCAGGTAGACTGGAAGGTCTTTTGATGCTCAGATTTGGCTATTTTCATTATTGACCTACTTTAGTAAGAGCAGATCTCAGAAAACCTCCTCACTTGTTTTAACAGTTGAACCAGATGACTACAAATGTGCCTTCCATTTCTAAAACTCTCTCAACCTAGGATTTGCAAGTTCCTGAAATGAAACCATCTCATGTTTACTGTTGTTATGTGCCTAAATCCCAAAGAACATTGAGGAGGCAAGTAAGCTGCAATTGTACTCACACACTGACTTCTGGGAGGACTAAAACTAGTCAAATTTGGTGACAGGGATTGCAGGTGGGGGTACAGGGGTATGAACCACAATCCCATTTGGAAAACTTGCTCTAACACTTACACAGTGTGTACTAGAGTTGACTGCTTTGTCAGACAGCCCCCACATTTTAATGGCTTAGCCCAAAGGAAAGCTCATTTTTCACTAAGTGGACAGTCCAAGCCAAGTGTCCTAGTTCTGTGGCTCTCCTATACGGGCTTCTCAGGAGTCCAGGCTTCTCCTGTCTGTGGCTATGTTTCATGGGTCCTCAGAGCCCTTTTCTTCCAATTGAAGAGAGTCACATGAAAGGCGTTTAGGCTTCAAGAAGTGACACCTCTTATTTCTCCCCACTTCCATTGGTCAGAATTGATCACATGATCCCATCTATGTTGCCAAGATAAACTGGGATGTGTAGATTTACTGTGTGCCCCCAAAGACGCTGCCTTGATGAATGCATAGTATTCTCTATAGAGGTCAATTTTAAGAAAGAAGAGTAGCCGAAACCGGTTTGGATAGAGCGTCGGCCTGCGGACTGAAAGGTCCCAGGTTCGATTCCGGTCAAGGGCATGTACCTTGGTTGCGGGCACATCCCCAGTAGGAGATGTGCAGGAGGCGGCTGATCGATGTTTCTCTCTCATCGATGTTTCTGACTCTCTATCTCTCTCCCTTCCTCTCTGTAAAAAATCAATAAAATATAAAAAAAAAAAAAAAAAGAAAGAAGAGTAAAGAGAGAACTTACCCAGCCAGTCAAGGAGACTCTCCACTGCTGTTCCCTCTGGGTTGTCAATGGTCCATTTTCCCACCATAACTGTTCACAGTACTAACTTGAGTGTCTGTGGGTAGGAATAAAGTGGACCCCCTTTCCTTCTTTAGTTCTCCAAAGGAAGGTAATAAGACTTTCCTAAAGTGTGCAGTAGTGTTACTGGTACAAAGTCCATGTGCCCGATGCTTCAAAGGCCAAACTCCAAACATCAGAGTTTGGCCTTTCGAAGTAAGGAAAGGTTTGTTGATTAAGAAGGCACTAACCAAGCAAATGGGAGACCTAGTGCTTCTTCAAATCTGACTTCCCAAGTAGAGTTCATGCTTCTTTTATGTCAAAGGAGGGGGAAATGGGAAGGGCAATAGGTGATGGACCACCGCACTCCCATCTGGGAGTCAGCAGGGGTCTGAGGAAGATCCTGCTAGTTGATGTGAGTTCAATCATGAGGTTCTTGCAAATCTTTGATAATCATTATTCTTGAATGTACTTTCCTTATCTCCTTGGAAGAGGCACTTTCTGGTAGGGGGCTGTTTTGGTAATAGTCAGGCAGCAAGTAGAATTCCTCTAATGATTAGCATGTCTGCATACAAGACAAAGCAGAAGCTATTAGCCTGAAGGCCATGGGAACAAAACAGACTTCAACAAGATGTAGTCAGAGAGGCAGAGTCTTTCCTTCTGTTACAATAGGACCTTCGTCAGTGTCTTGTCCTGGGATCTAAGATAATAATAATAATAGTAACTAGCATTTATTGAGCACATATTATATACCAGGCACTCACACACATTATCTTAGAGTGGGAGTAAATCTCAAGGTCTGGATGAGATATGTGGAACTGAATAATTCAATTTAATTTACTTTTTAAAAAATATATTTTATTGATTTTTTACAGAGAGGAAGGGAGAAGGATAGAGTTAGAAACATCGATCAGCTGCCTCCTGCACACTCCCTACTGGGGATGTGCCCGCAACCAAGGTACATGTCCTTGACTGGAATCGAACCTGGGACCCTTGAGTCCGCAGGCTGACGCTCTATCCACTAAGCCAAACCGGTTAGGGCAATTTAATTTACTTTTTAAATAAATGGCTTTAATTTCTAATTTCTATTTTAAATGCTCATTCTTCTGGCAGAAACTTGATTTCAATTGATTTTTACTTCTTCTCTATGCCAAATTTTGTCTAAGTTCCTAGGTGATGGGGAATTGCTGGTACTTCATATCCTATAGTTCATCTATCCATAGTGGTAGCTGCCATTATGTCATTTGAAATGCCAAAACCGAAACAAGTTGAGTTTGATGTCCTTTACTCAAGGAATAAAGGCTTGTCGTTTGTGTATGTTTGGTTTCCTTGACAGGTATGTCCTGTAAGTGGGGGCTGACTTAGGTTTAGAATGGGCAGCCTCCATTGTGTGGGTCCCAATACACTATACAAATGAACTTTGCCAATCTCATTGTCAGACTTGATATTCCATCTGGCCCCTGCTGGGTTGCTTCTTTGCTCCATACTTCAAAGCCCTGTTCTCCCTGCTAACTCAGAAGCACCTCCCGCTTCATGAAGAACAAGCCACTGTTTCCAGCACCTGGAAAGAGCCAGACTCTCCCGTCTCCCTCTCAGTCCTTCTGCTTGACAAATTCCTCTGTCCTGGAGCCAGGAGGCACACCATCACTCCGCCTCCCAGGGGGTAGACCATCACCCCATTTTCCAGGGGGCATATCATCCCCCTACCTCCCAGGGGGAAAGCGCCTTTCTCTGGGACCCTACTACCAATGTTTTGCCTCCTCTCTGCCTCTCTCCTTCCTTCTTGATAATTCTTATATGCCTAGTTCTCTGTTTTTCCATTTCTAAGATTTATGGCACAAACTCTATGCTTCAGTTATTCAAGGGTTAAATTTTGCAGGTCACAAGTCCTCACTTTTACCACTCCTAAGTAGTTTTCTGGCTTTTTTGTCTTATCACTCCTCCCCTGAGGCAATAAATGCTACTGACTTCAAGATGATAAGGAAAGACTGCAGACTGAATTGGGAATAGGCCAAGGGACCCTAGAAAATAAATATAGGGTAAAAAAAAAAAAAAGTGTAAATTCTCAAAATATTTTCTTGTCACAAATCTCATTTGATTCTCAATGACCACTCGATGATGCAGCTGCCATTACTTTCTCTATTTGACAGATTAAGACAGTAGGTTGTATTTTTAAGAGTTGCCTTGCCAGGACACTTGGGTGTATGGTGAGAAAGGAGTGAAGATCATTTTGAACTGGTGCCAAGTTTGGAGAAGGGCTATTTAAAAGACATGCACTGTTATTCCTCTTGTCGACGTAAGAACGTCAGAGCCTGTAGAGAATTTTTATGAAGTTATTTTGAGCCAAACTGGTGACATATGCCAGGGAACAAGATCCCAAATGCTCCAGAGAATGACAGTTTTGCAGCTTCTTTTAT
>NW_005876441.1:0-3190 GCF_000147115.1 Myotis lucifugus | reverse complement strand
TGTCTTAACCTAGATGGACAATGGATAAGGCTGGCTTAAAACCTTACACTAAAGAAGTTATAGGCCTGGGGCGTGACCACCCACCATGACCTGCCCAGTTAGGAATTTATGATCTGATCACCCTGTGAAGTTACTTTCCATAGAACCCCTCCCCACCTTTTTTGTCCACACTTTTAAGTGCCAACATTAACTAATTTGAAATCTTGTCTAATGGAGACAAGGCTTAGACTTTCTTTAACAAATACCTAAGGCACACTTGAAATTTGTACAAAGCCTATTATTTGGAATGGTTAAAGCAATAGGTGTGAGAACTATCCTCTTAAGTTTAACTCCCTCTTGCAATCTCTTCTAATGATTAGCTTATTAGAAAAATCCTTCTATTTACCAACAGCGTGACTGTAACGTTTGCTTAATCATTCAATAAATATTGATTGAAGCCATTTAGAGGCCCATGTCTAAAGAATAATTAGGTTTTAAACTCTCCAATTTGATGCGTTCAGAATCTTTAAGCTGCCTTCTCTTTTTTCTTAAATGTTTTTTCTTTTTAAAAAAATCTTTATTTTTGAAAGTATTACATAGGTCCTCCTTTTTCCTTCATTAACCTCTTCCAGCCCACTCCCATTCTCCCCTGCCCCCCAGGACCTCACCACCCTATTGTCTGTGCCCAAGGGTTATGCATATATGCATACAAGTTCATTGGTTGATCTCTCCACCCGCCCCCCCCCCCCCTCCTCTTCTTGACTCTAAAATACTTCTCTCAAATTTAGTGGTAAAGTTTCTCTATTCATTGAAGCAGGAGGCTCTGCACTGGAGGTGGAGTCTGGAAACCCCTCAAAGGTGAGAAGGTAGGTGAGGCCAGGGAAGAGGTGCTTAGAGTGAAAGAGGAAGGCAGTGCCTGGCACAGCACGGGCACCAAGGAAATGTGTGAGGAATGAATGAAAGCTGCAATGGTACTGAAGGAATGAAGCACCCTCTCCTCCCCTCTTGGGAGCAAACCTCAATTTTCCATAGAATGTTCCCTCACGGACCTGCATGACAGAACCTCAGTGCTCCAGGATGCCCATTCATAACTTAATCTTATAGCCCCAGATAACACAGCAGAGAAATCTGGAGAAGCACTGGCCATGACAGCAGAGATGAACCAAAGATGGGTGTGCAGATGGGTCTTTGAGGAGGGTAGGTTACCGTAGGGACAGTGGCCAAGGACAAGTGTCAGGAGAACGTGGCGGGTGGAGGGGGGGGGATGTTATTTCTAAAAGGAAACATGTTCATGTTATGTTTGAAGCTCACAGACCTTTGCTCAGATTCCAAATAGTATTTCTTTTTTATCTTTTACTTTTATTGATTTCAGAGAGGAAGGGAGAGGAAGAGAGAGATAGAAACATCACTGATGAGAATCATTGATCAGCTGCCTCCTGCACGCCCCACATGTGCCCTGACCGGAATTGAACTGTGACCTCCTGGCTCATAGGTCAACGCTCAACCACTGAGCCACGCCAGCCAAGCCACACTGGCTTCTTTATCAAGAGGCATCTAAGTGGTGTTGATATTGTCACCCAACTTTCTTTTCCAACACCAGGATCAATAGTGGCCATTTCCAATAGTTAAGCAGGCTCATAGTTAAGCCTATAGGTGACTAATGGAAGGAGTCAGGCCAACCTGGGTTCAAGTTCTGGCTTCACTACTCTGTAGATATGATAGATTAATGAGAGCTACAAATTCTTCTCTACTGCCCCTGGCATTGAGAGATGGAGTCTATTCCCCTTCTCCTTTAATCTGGGCTGGGCCTTTGACCAAGAGGTTGCAGAAGTGATGCTAGGACAGAAGATCTGCAGTTTCTGCCTGAGTCTCTCAGAATACTTGTTCTTGAGACACGCCCTCTGAGAGAGGCCCCATGGAGGCACTCTGGGTGACAACCCATCCAGCATTTGTTCAACAAAGTTGTGCTTGGACATCCAGTTCAGTAGAGCCTTAAGCGTACTAGCCACAGCCAACATCTAGGTGCAACACATGAGAGACCCCACGTGAGAACCACCCAACTGAGCTCCAGAGAATCCTCAGCAATAATAATAAAGCATTCTTTTAAGCCATAATATATTGGGGTGTGTATAGAATATGACCTCAGAGGTTTGGTTTCCTTCTGTCAATCTATTTCACAGAGTTATTGTGATAGGAAGGAATATAATAATGGTTGGAGTGCCTAGCACAGTGCCTGGCACACAATAGGCCGCCAATCAATGCCAGGGCCCTTCCTGCCCCTGCTGCAGGAGGTTATAAATCCCAGGTGTGAGTGAATCTTGGCTGGTGCTTTGAACTTCCTGGGCAAACACCCAACTTCCCTCAAAGGGAATGCCTAAGATCACATTTGAAAATGGGGTTGGAAAGGCCTTGATTTTTTTTTTTTTCTTTCTGGGGCAACCTGTGACTCTTTAGGAAAAATGTCACCACCACGTATCAGGAGATTTGTTTGTTTTTTCTTTCTCTTCAATGAAAAGGATCAACTAATTGTCTTCACCTCTTTAAAATTTTTTTTTTAAATAAAAAGAACTATGCCTGCTCCTATTGAAAACTACAGGCATGAAATAAAACAGCTTCCGTTCAGCTTCCCAGCCAGCAGGTTTTCTTCAACACCTCAGCCCTGGGGAGCCACAGCCAGCACAGCGGGTGACTTTGTTGAACAGATGAACAACTGTGGTTTAATCTGTTTGGGGGGGGGGGGGAAGTCCTGGAGCAATTGATAAACAAGAGGCTGAGGTCAGTGTGAAGGAAGAGTAAAGGAGGCCAGATTGGGAACCGTGGAAACTTAAGCCTCTTTCATCCCCTGTGCTGAACGGGGCGGGTGCGTAACTGCCAGGACTAATCTGCTGGGGAAAGGGCTGAGAACCTCTTTGATTGCGTGAATTTTGGGAGTTATGTCTTCATTATTTTTCCAAGTTACTTTAAAATATATTTTCATATAATTTGGTTTATTTTATTTATTATTCAAAAATAAGTTTAAAAACATTAGTATTGGGAGTACATTAACATAAGAAAAGTGCCACGAATCCATAAATAACGATTGAGATGGAGCCGTTCCACCAATTGGGACACCTCCTGGTAACCAGGCACCCAGGTCCAGAGACACGAACATTATATAGCACCCCCAGAAGGCCTCTCCACCTCTCTGTGTGCTCTCACCCAGGAGAATACC
>NW_005876440.1:0-10001 GCF_000147115.1 Myotis lucifugus | reverse complement strand
AGTCAGAACAGGAGGCAGGAGTGTGCAGTACTTGGCATTTCTTAGAGAACGGCAAATGAATAATCAGGAACGTTGGCTGACCTCACGTTTGAAACACCCGCCAACACCGTGGTGACCTTCCACCTAGCATGATGGAAATTCTCATACGCTCACATGCTTCCATTCCACTTTGATTACTACCGACTATGACTAGAACTGCGGCTCCCCCCGCCCATCGCCCCCGCCCCACACCTTTATCCTGTCCTTAAGCCCGGCATGTTCAGAGCAGACTTGACAACCATAATTATCAGTACAGCAAGTAGCCCTATGAAAAGTAGAAGCTGCCGTCACCGTGTCTCCTTGCAGAGCCTGTGAACTCCAGCACAGTCGCGGCCGCTGGGGCCAGTCTCTGTGTTGGCAGATGAACCACAGCTACTGCCAGGCCCATGGGGAGCATCCCTTCCCTCTTTAGCAGATCTGTGTCGGCGGGTTCCAGCAACAAGGGGTCTGGAGCAATGGGACAAATGACAGCACCCCAGGAACAAACGTTTATGCTCCCACAGTGCTCACTAGATGACACGTACCCACGTGTTTAAACCTTCCAACAGCCTTGGGAGAACTATGCTGTTCTTACTGCCAATTTACAGATGAGACCTCTAGTGTGGGAGTTACATGCTCACCAAAAGCAGTGACGGTTTATCATCATAAACTAGAAGAGAGGTTCCAGGTGAAACAGGAGAGGCGGTCAAATCCGAGAGAAACAAAATAATGTTTAGTGTAAGTATGTGCCACCTATCACGTGGGCATCCTTACACTAAAAAAGTCTTCACTGATTATCTGAAATTGGAATTTACCTGGGCCTCTATATCATTATTTGTAAAATGTGGCAAGTCTAAATTAGAAGCTCAATTTGAAATTTTCATCAATACTCAATATTCTAAACTTCATTAAGTAATCAAAGAAAGTTAAAGAAGATGCAGGGCAGGGGCATCTCTGAATCTACTCTACTATAAAATAAAAGGCAAAAATAAAATTCAGGCCTGGCTGGCATGGTTCAGTGGTTGAGCATCGACCCATGAACCAGGAGGTCACGGTTCTATTCCCAGTCAGGGCCCAGGCCCAGGTTGTGGGCTTCATCCCTAGTGGGAGACGTGCATGAGGCAGCCAATCAATGGTTCTCTCTCATCACTGATGTTTCTATCTCTGTCTCCCTCTTCTTTCCTCTCTGAAATCAATAAAAATACATGTTTAAAAAGATTCAGTACAAAACCCTACATTTTCTTTCCTCGCACACAGCCTGTGGCATTTGAGCACGATCCAGATGTTGACATATCAATCTACCAGTTGTCACATTTTATATCTAAATTGGTGAAAATCCTACTTGTGAGTGTCTAAGGTGTTTGCTTTGTTCAAATTTGAGGGTGAGATTTGCAAGAAAACATAGAATATTCTGTATCATTATTATTATTACTTTACAATGTGAAGTCTGTTAAAACAGCAACGTGAATATTTCAGCTCAGGCAGAGACAAAAGGGCATAATAAACAGGGACTGCTGTTCTCACAATGTGTTCTCGAAAAATCCAAGTCAGTCCTAGTCTGTAAAGTGAATAAAGCACCATGCTTAACATGGCAGGAGCAGGTGCTGAGTTTAAAACCTACTGGGGACAAATGATGGAATAGGAATATGGTCAGCCTAATAAAATTTTCAAATCTAAGAAACCTTGGAATAAAGTGCTTCCAGAGACTCTTAGTAGCATCATTTTAAACCCTTGGTCTCTCTTACACGTTCTGTTTCCAGTAGGGCCATGAATTATTGCCAAACAGCTAATAACTCCTCTCAGCCCATGCACAGTGTGTCTCCAGCCACCATCCATCAAGAGCTTCAGAACAATGTATGTATCTTCCTGCTTGTTGTGAATATTAATAAATTAAGATCTTTAAACTGTCTAGAAACAAGAAAAAACTGTCAAGAGCTTGGGTGCAGATGATGTATTTACATACATTAGAGAAGTATCATTAACAGTAATTAATGGTGCTTTTACATCTCAAAATGCACTGCAATTGCCTGCCGATTTGTTTTGGAGGTGTCTGCTATCATAAAATAAATCTCGTACTAAATGGGTACTTAGTAATTTTTAATAATTTTAAACTCTGATGTGCTATTTAATGCTTTGGCAATAACACACTGTTGTAGGAAGACAGTTTTAAGTTTAGAATTTTTACTGAACTTTATTAAAGTTAATGAGGATGCATTGCTTACATTCTACCTTAGTTCAGAATGCTTATAAAGGTCATGAAGGCTAATGTAAAAAGTTATATTTTGGAAAAAGCAAATTCAATTAATGACGCTACAACTAAAACATAATTCCACTACTTTCAAAAGGAATCATGCCTGGTCAGTGTGGTTCAGTGGTTACGCATCAACCCATGAACCAGGAGGTCATCAACCCCTGATTCTCTTCTTGATTTAGTCTGATTTTGATTAGAACCGGAGTACTTGGCAACTATAGTGAAGAATATTTACATCAACTGAACTTCCAAAGAAGTGAAAATTAGAGAACACCCCCAACCCTTCCAAGTCAATACATTCAGCAATATTTCACAGGTGACTTAAATCTCATTTTCCTTGAGGAAAAATAAGAACAAAATATAAAATATATTTGCTTTGAGGGTATCAAAACCATGTGGAATAGAAATTGGAGCTAAAATAACCCCGGTTAAGCAGCCTTTTCATGAAAAAATAGAAATTGTAAAAACAGATTTGGACTCAGCCAGGGTGGCTCAGTGTTGAGCATCGGCCTATAAACCAGGAGGTCATGGTTCAACTCCTGGTCAGGGCACATGTCGCAGTTGCAGGCTGGATCCCCAGTGTGGGAGGTGCAGGAGGCAGGATTGATGGTTCTCTCTCATCATTGATGTCTCTATCTCTCTTTCCCTCTCCCTTCCTCTCTGAAATCAATAAGAAAGTAAAAACAACAACAACAAAAACAAAACAGATTTGGGGAATCCTGGAATGAGAGGCTATCATTTGCAGGGCTCTTAAATGTGTTTAGTCTGAGAGGTTGAATCCACTTTTACTTCCACTAAGAACAACTGTTCAACCCTTCGTAGAAGGACTTCATAACCATTCCTCATAACAGTATAGGTGCAAAATTAAACTGAGTTCATTGGTACTGTCCACAGTATGGTAAGAGAGTTAATAGGGCAATACTTCTAAATATAAAAGAAAACACAAACGTTACATGATTTTCTGAATTTAAGGAAATATGTAGGTGGAATACAAAACATACTTGGCATGTTTAAAAATATCCTTGGTGCTTGTCAGTTCCCGAAGAGTACAGGCATATTGTTTGTGTTAACATAATCACAAGAAAATCACAGGGAATTGACCAGGCGAGTGTTTTCCTTCATCCTAACCACAATCAGAGGACCTACATGCTGGATTTCTGTTTTGATTTGGCAAAAACCTAACACATGAATCTCGGGAAGGCAAAAACAGACAATTTTATTTGTTCTTAAAGAATTCCAAATCAAGAAACCAGGCTTCCTTTTTGACACGAATATTTCCTCTACCCCACACAACAACGATGAGAGCATAAAGAGAAATTATTGATGTACCTGAGTAACTACATGGAGACATGCTGACTTCAATAAGCCTCTCACCTCAGAGATAAGGAGCCGGTGGAGCACTCCTGTCTCCAATAAAGTATCCACTCAAACATTTAACAAGATCTACAGAGAAGTCATATGTAAAATAAAATCAGCCGAGACCGGTTTGGCTCAGTGGATAGAGCGTCGGCCTGCGGACTGAAGGGTCCCGGGTTCGATTCCGGTCAAGGGCATGTGCCTTGGTTGCGGGCATATCCCCAGTGGGAGATGTGCAGGAGGCAGCTGATCGATGTTTCTCTCTCATCGATGTTTCTAACTCTCTATCTCTCTCCCTTCCGATCTGTAAAAAAATCAATAAAATATATAAAAAAAATAAATAAAATAAAATAAAATCAGTGAATTCACCAGCTGCACAGCCTCGTGTCATTTGGCCTTTGATTTTTGGTGTTTGGTATTCCCTAATTCCAAAAGACAAGATTCATAGCATGCATCCAACACCTCATCTTCTTAAAGCAAGACAGTGAGATAATATTCATACAAGAAACCCTACACACCTCAAATCCATTTCTACTGATACAGGGGGATATGAGGCTGGGCAGGATTGAATGCCAAGCTTGGATTTTTGCCACTGAGGAACACCTACTCTAGCATGTGTTATTTGACACTGATATTTACTTTGAGTACAATTTTATGACATCTGCTATAAGTATCATGGATACATGCATCCTTAAAGTCTTGCAGGTTATAAAATAGCAGGGACAAATGGTTTTTTTTTGAGCCACGTTGCACCGTTGTTTTGTTCCCTTGGGGTAAGAGGTACTTTTTCAAGTATGATCTATTTCTGGGGTCAGCTGCAGCTGGTCATGGTCCTGGACAAAAATTGTGACCGAGAGTCCCCTGCTACCGTGATTCTTGGAGCTCATATGCTGGATGTGGCCAGACTCTTAAGGCAGTCATGGCTAACCCAAGTGGATAAGGTGGGACATTGCTGTGTTCAGGACACACACAGGTTCAGCACACACAGGTGGTACACAATGGCGATGATCATAATGAATGCTGACAAGAGCTACCAACAGGTACTGAGAGTGCTAGTGCTCTGGGGGGCACACTATGCACTGTGTCCCCACAACCCCACTGTGAGCTCAAAACTATTAGCAACACTACTTCACAGAGGAAAAAATAAAGGCACAGTAGCTACCTTACCTAAGGACATCGGGACCTGAACTCAAGACCATCTGTGTCTTGAACTCATGTTGCTCTTACCACAGTGCCAGCTGTGTCAGGAGTCAGATATGAGTCAGCCCAGCTCCATCTCTGAATAATCTTGAATAAATTACTTAATCTCAGAAACCCTCCGTTTCTTCATTTTTAATCTATAGATTATAGCATTACCTACCTTATAGGCATCTGAAAATTCATTTGAAAGGTGTTAACAGGCAAATGAGATTACTGGACTCCTTCTGTGCAGTGTTCCCATTGCTGGGCTTTAGTTTCTGTTCACAACACATTTTACAACTGTGACTCATGTGAGCTGTCATGGACAGCAGGACATTACTCTGCTCTGTGTCTAAGCCAACAATCTATCAAACTAGATAGATAGATAGGTAGATAGATAGATAGATAGATAGATAGAATCAAATGATCACCTTTGGACTAATTTTATCATCTTACTAGATCCCTCACTAATTAATGAGCTGAATAAGATCATATATGGTGTTTATTTTATATTTTCACAATAACCATGAATTTGCCTCTCTGCAAATTGTTTTTTAACAACAGATCATTTTGAGAAGTGAGATGATGCCTATAAAATATTCCATATAGGGTCTCCCACATATAAGTCAATAAATGTCATCCATTATATCATTGCTATGGCCATGTCAATAATTGTTATCATCACTATAATACCATTTAACATGTTTAATGTTAGAAATTCTTTCTATTTATTCATATTCAAACATTAACAGGGAAGAGTTAATCACTAGTTCTGACAATAGTCACCAAATTTCATGTACCTAAAGGTACTTTAAAATCTGGCCTTGAGAATGGTTCTCAAGCAAATCACACATTCAGCACACAGACGGTCAGCCAAGGGCTCTGCTTTCTATGTACAGAAGGCTGTGCACCAGCCAGCTTGCCATCACCTCTGCTAAACAGGATTCCAGGGACAAGTGACAATTGTTTCCCCCTTAAGTGATTGCTTTGTAGTTTCATTATGTTCTGTCAAGGAAGTGCTAGTAATTAATTACCAATAAACTGAACACCAACTTTGCTTGCAGTGGGAGGTATGGGACCCTTTATCTTGTGGGTGGGGAAGGAGGCAGGGAGAGAGGAAATTCACCTCCACAGACGCATGAAACACACTGAAAGTGTAAGTTGTTATAGGGATGAATGGGGAAGGACTGAGCTTCCAGGAGGACGACAGATCTCCATTCCCACAGTTGAGGCTCCTGGTGTATCTATATATATAAAAGCCTAAGTGACGATTACGGTGGAAAGACTTGAATGACCGGTCGCTATGATGTGCACTGAGCAGGCAAGCAGGCGAGAGGTTAGGGGTGAATAGACAGGCAGGTGAGTTGTTAGGGGCGAGCAGGCAGGCAGGCAGGCGAGTGGTTAGGGGCGATTGGTCCTGGATTGCGAGAGGGATGTCCGACTGCCGGATGTCTGACTGCAGGGATTGGGCCTAAACCAGCAATCAGACATCCCCTGAGAAGTCCTGGATTTCGGGAGGCCGCAGGCCAGGCTGAGGGACCACCCCCAGCCCCCACCCTGAGCCTCTAGTTTTTTAAATAAAAAGAAAAAAAAAACAGTGATCCAAAACTTATGCTCTATTTTTTAAAGAAGACACTTGAATATTAAAAAATGAAATACAGAATAATTAAGACAGCTGTAAGATAATGACAGAACCAATTTTAAAAAGATTCAAAGTACATGGCAAGTGAGTGGTCAGGTGGTGTGCCAGAGGGCGTTTGCATTTCTGCTGGAACACTTCCTTAACTCTGACTTTTTGGATATAATTTATAAAGTCTAAATTGAGGGTTTCGCGAAAATGCAGCCTAAGGCCCAAGCATTGAGTCCTCTCTGCTCACCCCTCAGACCCTGAGATCTAATTTTTCACTAATCCCCTGATATCCTGTGCCTCAGTGGCTAGTCTTTCATGCTTATTTTTTTTTCACTGTAGAGCCCTTGGGGGCTCCTTCTATGATACCATGAATCATCTCCACTGTTTTCTAACTTCTTCCATCAGCTCCTGTTGCCCCCACAGCCACTGGTCTCTTGGCTTCCCAGATTCCTGACTCACATTACTTACCAAACATTTTTGAGTGCTCTTAATCACACAAGCTTTCAGTAGATTTCACATTCAAGTAGCTTAGCTCATCATGAAACTGCAACGCCTTGAAGATGAGGGCACGTCTTCAGAGGATAATTAACAACATGGAGCAGCCACTGCTCTGGAATCCGGTCATGTGGCCCCGAGGCAGAGCAGACAGGTCAGAAAGAACCACTTTACCTACTCCCTCGGCACCCCCCCACCACAGGGAAGGGAGATCGGGGCTTCTTATTTTTTCAAAGGTATTTTGTGAATTTCTGGTTTCAGTAGAGCCTGAAACCTATCATTTAAATGCTCTGGACTCCCTGGTATGTCCAAACATCTGTGGACATCTGAGTCCCTCTTCTAGTGGTTTTCAAAAGAGGACCCTGGAGTGTTCTTCAAGATCAAAGGAAAGTGGATTCTCTCTTAAAGAGACTGGTAGGTGCTTATGGTGTGAGAGTTTAGTTCACTGGGGCAAGAAACAGGATAAGAATAGATAGAGGTCAAGGCCAGACAAAGATCAAGTGACAAAGACCAAAAGAACCAAAGGTACAGGCCAATCAGTAATATACTCAAGCACTGTGCCAGGGGAGGTACTGACAGAATAACAGACCAAAATGCCTGAGGGTCAAGGGCAGGGGCAGGAGGTAGACACTCTAGGCCTCTCCTGTCGACCCCTGAGGGAGGCAACATCTCTGGGAAATATAGAGGACATGGGAGCCTCCAGGTCAACCCAACTTGGCCTTATATGGGCACAACACCCAGGGAAAAGCACCCCAGGCATCCTGGCAAACACAGGCTGATTAGAAGAGAGAACGAAAGCAAAGGGCTCATTATTTAACTTTTAATTAGGAATTAATTTCAAACTCAACCACAAGTCCAAGAAGTAGAATGGTACAAAGAGCACCTGTGTACACCCTCAGATTCATCTACTTATCATTTGCCTTCTCTCCTCCATATATATGCTATTTCCTGCCATTTTGAAAATAAGTTGCATTCACTGTATTTCTTAAAAATAAAGATATACCCTCTTATCACAGCAGTACAGTAAATCAACTTCAGGAAATGTAACATTGCTATAATTTTTTATCTAATCTATCATCTTCTGTGTTGCAATTTTGTCAGTTAACTCAATGCCCTGAATATTAGGTCCATGGGATGTATTCCTGGCCCACAGACCATGTTGGCTATGTTGTGTCTTCTCGGGTCAGCACATCACGAGGCACACAACGTCCATGTGCCCCTCGCTGGTGATTTCAGTTTTGATCACTGGTCAAGACAGCCAGGTTTCTCCACTGTATAGTCACTATTTCTTTCTAAGCAGAAGGCTGCTTGATATTCGGATCGCCACGTATTAGGCAGGGAAAGGATTCAGTTCATTATGTTTTAGTTACTGACAGAGTATGCACATTTCAAAAGCCTACAAAATGTTTTGTTTGTGTTAAATAATGACACGTGTGTTTAGGATGCACAGAATTGTTCACTGTCTGGGCATCCACCGCTCTGGACTGTAGCTTGCACTGTGCAGAAGCTGTGTTCTGCGAGCCACCATGTCTGCATGTGTTCCTTCAGGGCCTCTCAGTAAAATATCACATGATCTCACTCATTTGTGGAATATAATGAACAACATAAACTGATGAATTAAAATAGACCCAGAGACAGAGAAGCATCCAACAGACTGTCGAGCCTCAAAGTTTGCATATAAGCATATCCAAAGGACACAGATGGGGGGTAGGTTCATGTGCTTGGGTCGGGGGGAGCAGCTGGGAAGAGGTCAATGGAGGGAAAAGGAGACATATGTAATATTTTCAACAATAAAGACTTTAAATTAAAAAAAATGTTCAGTAACCAACAAACATGCCCTTTCTTTAATGTGGTTGGGTGGATTTTCACATTCCAAAGAGCATCTCAGAATTCAAGCTGAGAGAAATTTGAAATCAATGGGTCAAACACATATGTTTTTACAGTTGAGAAAATTAAGGCCTAGGAAGGAAAAATTGACTTGCTCAAGGTCACATGATACAACAGATCTTTACAAACTGTTATAAAATCGATTTAAAGGGCCATGGCTGGCATGTTTTAAATCAAAATATAATTAAAAACAAACAAACAAAGAAACTCTGAGTATTTAGCATACAGCATAGGTAAATATTGTTTGGATAAAACTTTTGTTTTAATTACATGTGTTTATCATTGTGCATGTTCCCCTCTATTGGGAAATTATGTAAAATGTATTTCTTACTGAAGGCAATAGTTTTTTTTTTTTTTGTTTTTTTTTTTTATGAACAGTATTCTCTTTATTTATTTATTTATTTTTTTTTTCACTTTTTTTTTTTTTTTTTTTTCGCTTAAAGTATTACAAAGGGTATTACATAAGTGTCCTTTTTCCCCCCCCCCGCCCTTGACACACCCCTACCCTCCCTTACCCCCCAGTGTCTTATGTCCATTAGTTATGCTTATATGCATGCATACAAGTCCTTCGGTTGATCTCTTACTCCCCTCCCTCCTGCCCCCCAACTCTCTCTGGCCTTCCCACTGCAGTTTGGCAAACAGTTTGAGGCAGCTCTGCCTCTGTATCTATTATTGTTCAAAAGTTTGTAATGGTCTTTATTATCCATGAATGAGGGAGAACATGGGGGATTTTTCCTTCATTGACTGGCTTGTTTCACTTAGAAAAATGCTCCCCAGCTCCACCCATGATGATGCAAATGGAGGAGTTCCTTCTTTTTTAACAGCAGCATAGTATTCCATCGTGTAGGTGTACCACAGGTTTGTAATCCATTCATTTAATGTTGGGCACTTAGGCCGCTTCCGGATCCTAGCTATGCTGAATTGTGCCGCTACGAACATTAGGGTAACAATAACCTTTCTGATAAGGTTTCTGGTAACTTGGGATAAATTTCCAGTAATGGAACACAAGGTCACAAGGGGAAGTTCCAATTTCCCATTTTTTTGAGGGAACCTCCCATACGGACTTTCCATAGAGAGTGCCCCAGTCCTGATTTCCCCACCAACCAGGGCACAAGGAATCCTTTTTTCCCCCCACCCCTCTCCAAGAACTTGACGTTTTGTTGGATTGTATCAAGAAGACCCCAT
>NW_005876439.1:0-10004 GCF_000147115.1 Myotis lucifugus | reverse complement strand
GAAATTTCTTTTGAGAGCCACATTTTTTAAACTTAAACTATATAGGTAGGTACATTGTTATTAACTTAATTAGGGTACTCCTAAGGCTTAGGAAGAGCCTCACTCAAGGGGCCAAAGAGCCCCATGTAGCTCGCGAGCCACAGTTTGCCGACCACGGCCCTAGAGGAACTAACCCAGGGCACGTGCGATAGGGGTGGTCACAGTCAGCTCAGCCCTGCGTGTGCCGTGTGCCGTGTTTGTGGCTCCACAGCCCTTTGTTGTTAGGGGACTGTGACCCGAGTGCCCTGTTGTGTTTGGTCTCCGCCCCCAGAGCCGCTTCCCCCTTCCCTCCCGGCTGCTGCTCCTCGGGCAGGTCTGGGTCTCTGGGGCCAGGTTATACCTAAGGGGCTCCACTGGGCCTGGCAGCCTGGCTGCTAGGGCCGGCCCCGCTGGAAGGCCATCTGCAGTGTCTGCAGCTGAGGCCCTGACGGGGCTCCGTGACTGAGCGTCTAGCCAGCAGCCCCGCAGGGTTTCAGAAATTGGATCAGCCCGGGGTTGGCCCGCTGCATCATGGCCGCTGACTGGGGGGTCCCAGCGTCGCACCCCGTCCTGTCCTGATCCTTGGTGAGTGTGTGGCTTGATGGTTCCTGGGGCTGCACCGCTGTGCCAGGCAGGGCCCTCCCTGCGTGCCCCACGCTGCCCAAGGGCACATCACAAACACAGGCCTGCCCCAGGGGCCTGACAATTAGCAGTATTTATAAGCAACAAGGTCGGCCGAGTGGCGCCCAGGAGAACGGGAGCTGGAGCCCAGGCGGGGGGTGGGGGGACTGCGTGTGGGGGTGAGATGCTCCCTCCCAAGGGTGCTGCTGTCACCATCGGGGGCCTGGCCGCGGCTCCCTGGCGACGGCCGGCTGAGCTGGTGACCCTGAACCGGGGGGGGGGTTTTGCCCGGAGGGGACTGGGTACATGGCTGTCTCCATCCTGCACTTGGAGAGAAGAAACGTTGGAAATCGATGGAGCCCATTAGGCCTCACCTCCTGCCCCTTAGGCTCACCTGGGCGCATGGTCAGGCGGCTGCCCGCTGACGTGGCTGCAGACTGAAGGGAGGGTGCCCTGTGCGAACCTGAAGCGCTTGGTGGGTAAACACGTTAGCTCGGCTTGGAGTTCATTCAGAGACGTGCTGTGAATACTCGTTTCCCAGGCAGCTTTTCTTGAGTGTGCCAGGCCCCGGCACAGCGGGGAGCAGGAGAGCTCAGACCCTGCCCTCGTGGAGCCAAATCCCTGCCCCCGAGGGGCTCACAGCCCAGCGGGCCGACAGGTGACAGACATAAAGCAAAAGAGACCTGTCAGGTGGCGATGAGAGGGGGAGGAGAAGGAAGGTGAGACCGCGGTGGAAAGGGGCTGGAAGGACTGTGGTGTGGTCAGGGCGGCTGTTTTGGATAAGGTTGCCTTTATGCAAAGATGCGAGGGGCGTGCAGGGGAGAGCTTGGTGGGTCCTGGAGAAGGGCGTCTGTGCAGGGCACAGGCCTGTGCCAGGCATGTGGGAGGCTCGGGCACGCTTGGCAGTGTGGCTGGAGCACAGTGGTCAAGGAGGGTGAGGCCTGGCTGGTGTCTCCCAGTGGTAAAAGCGCCAGTCCGCACACTGAGGGGTTGCAGGCGCGATTCCTGGTCAAGGGCATGTACCTGGGTTATGGGTTCGCTCCCTGTCCTTGGTTGGGGCACATGCAGGAGGCAACCGATGGATGTGTCTCTCTCACATCGATGTCCCCCCCCCCCCACCTCCCTCCTTTACACTCGCTCTGAAAGCAATGGAAAAGATATCCTGGGGTGAGGATTAACCAAACAGAGGAGGGTGAGGGGTGAGGCTGGAGCGGTTTTACTCGGCTCTGAGGGGCCGCCAGGGTGCAGACAAGGGAGGGCAGCGAGGCCAGTGGGAGGCGGCTTAGGGAAGCCGGTGGCTTGGACCAGGAGGGAGGGCCGGGGCTCGGGCTTGGCTTGGGGATGAGGTGGAGTCCATAGGACTTCTCCAGAGGGGAGGGCGAAGAGCATCGAGGCACCTAGGGGTTTGGCCTGGCAGGCTCTGGGGGTGCGTCACTGTCCAATGGGCCCGTGAGCTGCTGGGGAGACAGCTGAGCTGTCAGGAGTTCCTGTACCTGCCCCACATGTATTAAAAACAAAACAAAAATTGGGGCGCAAGGTGGAAGTGGCAGCGGGAAGACAGGTGCCAAGTGCAAGGATGTTGGGGTGCCGTGCAGTGGTCGGCTGCTTCCAGCAATGCCTCTTCATAAACTGCTGATGACAAGGGGTCCCCCTCTTCTCCTCCCCCTGCTGGTGTGGGAGTTGCTCCTTAATCACACTGTCGGGCACGGGTCCAGCCCCGCTTTTCGTACATTTGGGAGCATAAGGTTGCAGACAAGTGGGAGGTGCCTTAGCATGTGGGTGCGCCCCGACACCACCCCTGGTTGAGGATGCGGGGGCGGGGGGTCTGGGAGAAGCCAGGTCTGGACACACCAGTGGGAGCCGGGGCTCGGCTCTGGAGTTAGTCATGGTTCTTTCTTCATGGTCATCAGAAGCAGCCATCTATACTAATAAAAGGGCAATATGCTAATTAGACTGGATAGACCGGATGTCCTTCTGGACAAAGCTGCCACAGCTGAGAGGGCTGAGGGTAAGGCAGCTGCAGTGGCCGGCAGTGGCAGCAGCAGCGGGGTGATGGGGGCGGTGCCTTCCTCTGATTGGCGCGGTTGCCTCCCGCAGAGGGAGCGGGCCTAAGCCGTCAGTAGGACATGCCCTGAGGGCTCCCGGACTCTGAGAGCTGTGAGAGGGGGAAGGCTGGGCTGAGGGACCCCCCCCCAGTGCACGAATTTTTGTGCACTGAGCCTCTAGTTGATTATAAAATCAAATAAAAATCCTTCCCAGGGATTGTTTGGGGGAAAAGCCCATGTTCCTAAAACAAGATTTTCTGGAGATGTGTCTGATGTCTGCAGTCCCCAGGCCCCATCCAGCCAGTGTCTGACCCACAGAAGGTGCTCCGTCAGGTGCTTGCTGAATGAATGAATGAATGAATGAATGAGTGAGTGAGTGCGTATGTGAATGAATGAATGGAGTGGGAGGAGTGCTGGGTGGGGTAACTGGGAGGTCGCTACACAGTGACTGGCGTTAAAATCGCCTCTGACCCTGAGTGATGGGTGCAAGAGGGTCCGTTCACTCTTCCTTCTAATTTTGTAAATGCTCTAAGTTTCCTATAATAAAAAGTTAAAGAAACATTGCCTCTTAGCACAGGTCTGGTGAGGCCCTGGGCCACATCCTCACGCAGGTGCTCAGGGCCCCGTCCATGCCCCTTTAGCTTTTCCCCGTGTGTGGCGTCTAGGACTCGGCCGCTCCCCTGGCCCGCTCTGCTCCTCAGTACATGCGTGCTGCTTGTTGCGTGTCAGCACGTGGGCACAGCCACGTGTGACTTCCCTTTGTGCTCACAGATGAGGGCAGGGTTCCATGTCCCTTTGAGGGGCATAAGGCCAATAACTCAATAACTCCTGCCCGGAGCCAGGGTCCGGCCTGCTGCAGCCCCCACACCCTCCCACCTTCTTTCCCACCAGCCCATTGTGAGTCCCCCCTCCCCCCGGGGTGTCCTGCGGCCCAGACGGTGCCGTAGCTGGGGACCTGGCGGCTCTGAGTTTGTTCCTAACATGTCCACGTTGCCTTCACAGAAGCATGTTGTGGAGACATTTTTTGGATTTGATGAGGAGTCTGTGGACTCGGAAACCTTGTCGGAGACGTCCTGCAACACAGACAGGACAGACAGGGCCCCGGCCACCCCCGAGGAGGACCTGGACGACGTAAGCGAGCCTCGGGCCAGACACGGGGGTCGTGGCACTTCCGGCCCCTGCTGCCCACTGAGAGCTCTCACCCCAGGGGACCTGGGACAGCACAGCCCATCGGGTCAGGGGAGGTGGTCCCCTTCACGGGCTCTGGACGGCCGGGGGGCACTGGCAGGCGTGGGGTCCCTTTCCCTCCTCCAGCACCGATTTCACAGAGGATCTGAGGTCGCCTGGGGGTGACTTACCCTTTGTGATTGAAATTACTGTGTGGTGGCCTGTCCCTCATTCTGCTACACACACACATATACCTGCACACACACACACAGAGATTCTATACATGCACACACACGCACACATGCACATGCACACACATAGATACCATACATACACACACGTGCACACAGGTGCACACACATGCACACACACACCACACCACCTGGTGGGAGCAGCACGGCTGCCCCTTCCATTATAGAGCAGGCTCCTGTAGGAGAGGCTGCAAACACTGAGGGGGAGGAAGGTGTAAACCCCCGGAAGCCTCCCAGCTGAGGCCCCTCCCCCTTCCTAGGGACCTGGGTCCCCAGGTGTGAGGAGGGGCTTCCTTCTCTCCCCGCCCCCAGCCCCAGCCCAGCTTTCTTAGGAAAACGGAGTAAAATGCGACCATGGCAGGCACGGGCTTTTGATGTCTGTCCTCACCGACAGTAGCAGGTGTCTCAGCACCGAAACCCTGCTCCACACCGTCCTCTCGAGCACGCGGGACTGGGTCCTGTGGGTGCACGTGGGCATTTAACTTGATGGCCCCGTGACGGGCGCGTGCAGACAGCGCGCTGACTGACGCCCTCCCTGCAGGCGCGTGTCCGCACACTCGGTGTCACCTCCTAGAGGAGATCCGGTGTGAGCAGTGCTGTGGGGCGGGCACAGGCACACAGGCCCCCGCGAGTCGGAGCTGGCTCCCAGTCACATGACTCACAGTTCCCAGGGTCGGCTCTGGCGTCGCTCTCAGCGCCGTCCACTCCCGGCTGGGAGGTGCCCCAGGTCATCGTGGGCAGCAGCGGTGGGTGTGGGCCCTGCCCCGGGACGACACCCGGTCACGCTGTCATTGCTTCTCTCCTCGCCTCCAGACGACCACCAGGGAGGAGGCCGACCTGCGGTTCTGCCAGCTGACCAGGGAGTACCAGGCCCTGCAGCGGGCCTACGCCCTCTTGCAGGAGCAGGTGGGGGGCACGCTGGACGCCGAGCGGGAGGCCCGGGTGAGTGCGCGGCCGGGCCGGGAGGGCTGGGCAGGGGCCCCGTGCCCTTCCTCGCGCTGTGGTTCTGTGGCCCTGTTGGGCGGCTTGGAGGGGATTCTGAGGGGTGACGGGGTGGGGGACACATCACAGACTCTCGCGGCGGCAGTGTCCCAGCGTTTGTCCCCCCCCCCCCGGAAACCTGAGGGACTGTCAGGGTGCCCTCAGTCCCTGCCGGCCACCAGGTCCGGGCCACGCCTGCCCTCGTGCTGGGCTGAGCTCTGTCTTCCTATAACGTCTACCTACTGGCCCTTACCCGCCTTCGGGGGTCACACAGACCAGGGGCTGCTTGCCCCTCCTTCTGAGAGCGAGGGGACGGCGGAGAGCACACCCCGGCCAGTCACACCTGGGTGTCCCCGTTCATCCCGCGAGGCAGGTGGCGAGGGAGGCTGCGGGGAGGCCGCTCCTGAGCCACAGACTCCGGCCCGTAACGTGTAGGTCCGACGAGGTCAATGGCTGGGTGTGGTTTGAGCTGAGCCGTGTGGTTTTTATGAGGAATTTTATCTGGTTGCCAACATTGAAAAGTCAAGAGATTTCACACGGACCTCCAGGTGCCCGCTTCTCTCGGGGAGTCAGACCTTCTGCAGCTCCAGGCTTCTGGCTGTACGGGGAGCATGTGGCGTCAGCTGAGTGGCCATTATCCCCGAGATGGACCGTGCACGTCCAGTGTGCCCCAGTCCCCACCACTCCCTGTTACCCCACACTCAGTTCTCAGCCCCTGCCCTGGGCCATCTGATACGCACCAGGCAGGTGTGACAGTGCTCAGTAGTGCTGGTGACTGTGCATGAGCAGCCGCTGAACTTGGCCGGGAGCTGGTGAGAGCCTACCGTGTCTGGCTCTGGGCTTGCTCAGCCCGCGAAGGCGCTGCCTCTCCTCCAGGCCTCCGTGTCCTTGTCTGTAACACCAGGGTCAGACCTGACAGCTCGCAGGCCTGTTGTTCTTCGGACGTTTACATCTGAGGGGAGAGCCTGCAGGCCCCCCGGTGGGCCGCGTCGGAGCGCGTGCTCCTGAACACGGGCCTGTTTCTGAGGCCTGCGCTGCAGCGTGACCCTTCCCGCGACTCGGCCGCCATCGAGGTGACCCGCTCACCTTCTGGCCTTTTCATTCCAGACCCGGGAGCAGCTGCAAGCGGATCTGCTGAGGTGTCAGGCCAAAATCGAGGACTTGGAGAAGCTGCTGGCCGAGAGGGGTCAGGTGAGCACCTCGGCCGTGTGATGTCCCTGGGGCCTGGGGCCGAGGGGGCTCTGCCACCCTGCCGTTCGTTCGCTCCCGAGACATTAGGGGGAAAAGCACTCGCGGAACCCAGGCAAGAACACCCCGCGAGGCGGTCTGCGTGTGGGCCTTTAAAAACTCATAATTCCGAAACTCTAACTTGGCTCACTTTTTGTTCGTTTGCACAAAAATAGGACACAATTCCAAAAGCAAAGTGTGACCAAAATCTTTTTTGACTTGCATCTGAAGAAAAGCTGCCATTGACGCCGAGGATTTAATTGTGAAAATGAGCTGGGCCCGCCACTAGCTGTCAGTCTCGGCAGAGGCCCCGCCCCCGCCCAGGTCTCCTGGCTGTGACTGTCTCATAGAATCTGGCCCTTGTGCTTCTCAGATTAGCGCCACCTCCGTGTATGCGTCCTCTGCACTGGGTCAGGCCTGGTGACAGCAGGACATGGGAGAGGGGCCAAGCCAGACCTGTCCCTTGGGGTGGGGAGCACCCTAACGGCTGGGGAGAAGGGAGCCCAGAGGCACTGGAGCAGAGGAGGGAAGAGGGAGGATCTTCCTGCATTCATTCACCCACCCTCTGTCTTCTCTGAGCACTGGCTGTGTGCCAGGCACCGTGCCGGGCGCTGGGGACACACAGTGACAGGATGGGCTGACCTGGGTGGGACGTGGTCCGGGTGGCACGGCTGGGGGCCTAGAGTGAGCACAGGGTGTCGCTGTCGGGACACCGGCCCGCGGGCTGCAGCGAGCCAGCAGGAGAGGGGGTCTGCGGGCCGGCCTGGTCATGGTCACAGTGCGGCTGTTTCTCTGTTGCTGATACAAACCCCGGTCCCTGTGCTTTTGGGGACATGAGCCGGGGAGCAGGGTTGTTCCGCAAACCAGCCGCTCTCTTTCTGGGGTTAAAGGTGAGGGGCCGGCGAGGTTGCTAGCTGCTGCCCTCTTCCGGCCTTCCCAGGGAAAGCCCCTCCCCCGTGGCCTTCCTCGTGGCCACTGTGGCTGGGCCGTGCGCCGCCTCAGGGAGTGTGACATGCCCAGTGCTTTTCCGCAGGATTCCCAGTGGGTGGAGGAGAAGCAGCTGCTCATGAGAACCAACCAGGAGCTGCAGGAGAAGGTACGTGCGCCAGCGCCGCCCGCGCCAGCCTCCCTGGCAGCACCCCAGGGCCTGCCTTCCTTATGTTCATCAGAGCCCGTTCCTGGGGGCTCCCGGCCCCTGGTCCTGGCTCTGTCCTGGGGAGGGCAGCAGGGCTGACCTGGACCTTCCCCAGGGCACCTGCTGACAAGGTCACGTGTCTGTCCGGATGGGGCTTCCCGAGCCCCTCCCCCTCCCAGGGGCGGGCCTAAGACACTGATCGACTGGCTGTCCTGGCCCGGTTCATGGACTGGAGGCCATGGTGCTGGCAGGGCTGAGCCTGCCTTCCCTCTCAGGTCATGGAACTTTCTGGAACTCTCTCCAGGAGTTGGCTTGGGGAAATAGGTCTCATGCTTTGCGACAGACCTTAGTTTTTCCTAACCTGTGTACAATTCAGTGAGTCGTGCAGCCATCACCACAGTGCAGGTTCAGGCCGTTTCCCGCCCTCCCCCATAAAGAGCCCTCACACCCACTGCAGTCCCTCCCCCCCCACCTCCGGCCCTGGCAGCCACCATGGACTTTCTGACCCTCCAGGTCTGCCTTGCTGCACCTTCCATGCTAGGGGACCAGACCTGGGTAGGCCTGGCCTTAGGCGTCCTAGATGCCAGGGCTGGAGAGGCCTGGCCTGGCCCGGGGGCGGGGCGGGGCCTCGGTGCAGCCCCAGCTCTGCACTGACCCCTTGTGGCCGTTCGCTGCCCTGTGTTACTTCGCACATTTGGGCTGCTGTCCTGTGAGGTGGCCCTGTGCGTTGGGAGAGCGGTTCTGTCCTGCTCCCTCAATTCCAGGAGCCACAGAAAGCTCCTGTACTGTTTCCACATGTCCGCTGGGGCGGGGCCCCCTCTCCCGTCCCCCTGGCGTGAGGTCAGAGTGACCGTGACGGACAAGGTCCTCGGCTCCGTGAGCTTCTCAGTCCTGCAGCCGGGAACTCGGGCGGCTGTTCTCCTTGGAAGCCACTGAGCCCATAGCAGTTAGCAGCTTGGTCAGGGGCTCCGGGGGGGCAGGGGGTGGGAGCTGGAGGACAGCCAGCATGACCTTCTCCAGGGCCTGGGGCCTCCAGCAGGTGCTTCCTCTGTGGCTGTAGACTCGCCCGGATTAGGACATGGACAGGCTTGGGGGTCACTCTCCCTTCCCCACCATCAACCTCAGGGAAGGGACTTCCTCGCTCTGGGCCTCCGTTTCCCCATCATCCATTTATTCAGCGACTAGATGAGGCGGCCCTTCTCTGGGCCAGGCTCAGGGCTGCGGGGCCGACCCGGGTCCCGCACCAGCCCAGCTCCTCGCCGTGGCCCCTTCCCGCCCCGCCCTCCTGGTCAGGGGACACGCCTCTCGTGGCCCCGGGAGGGACAGCGGCGCTGCCCACTGAGCCGCAGCTGTTTCTGCTCTAGGTGTACCGGCTGGAGGTGGAGGAGCGCCAGCTGAAGAGCGACATGCAGGACGCGCGGGACCAGAACGAGCTGCTCGAGTTCAGGGTGCTCGAGCTCGAAGTAAGGGACTCTCTCTGTTGTAAGCTCTCAAACGGCGCAGACATTCTCTTTGAGCCCAAACTGAAATTCCTGTAACGCCCCCGGACGCCCCGAGCATGTGGAAAGGGGACGCGGCCCAGTGGTTTCTTTCTTTTTTCTCTCCCTTTTAAAAACCTGTATGTTCAGAATGATTTCACTGCCTTAATGTTCTGGAGGGAATGCTCGCCGCAGTCCTGGGACCTGTACCAGAGCTCATCTATTTATTGCCTACGGCTTGTTTTGCACTTAATAAAATAATTTGTTTTTGCAATATTTTGCCTTTTTTATTTGTGTTTCATTTCCACGACTTCTTTCCTGCCTGCCGGTCGCCTGGTGCGCATTCTGCAAGCCCGGCCACCGCCCTGTTGTAGGTAGTGACACTTTTAAAGCGGCCGCGCAAGCTGTGCGTGGCGCCTCCCGAAACGGCAGGTTCCGAGCCTCTGTAGTGTGGGTCCTGCTAGCCTGACCCGTTTTCTGTTGGCCAAGGTGAACACAGGTAAGTGAGCCAGGGAAGAGGAGGAACTCGCACAGGCAGTTCAGGATACTCCTCACGTTGCTTCAACTCTTTCCTCCAGTGAGTACAGACCTGGGCATCACAGCTCTGGGCTGAAAAGTCACTCAACTACAGCTGAAAGCCACTCCTTAGCCCAGAGGGTGACTGAACATTGTACACGGTAGACATCGTGGGGTTTTTATTTGTTTGCTTTTAAAATATATTTTTATTAATTTCAGAGAGGAAGGGAGAGGAAGAGAGAGAAACATCAATGATGAGAGAGAATCATGGATCGGCTGCCTCCTGCACGTCCCACACTGGGGATCAAGCCCACAACCCGGGCATGTGCCCTGACCGGGAATGAACCGTGACCTCCTGGTTCATAGGTCGATGCTCAGCCACTGAGCCACGCCGGCCGGGCTAGACATCGTGTTAAACCTTCAGTTGCTCCCCACTGCACAGAGTCGGGCCTCGTGTGACATTGCCGATGGTTTCATGGCTTCCCACGGAAACCTTCCCGTCACTAGCGCCTCGCTGCCACTCACTTCCTAATCCTTCCTGTTTGTTTCCGCTGAACACTCGCCG
>NW_005876438.1:0-10004 GCF_000147115.1 Myotis lucifugus | reverse complement strand
GCAGGAGGAGCTGATTGATGTTTCTCTCTCATCGATGTTTCTAACTCTCTATCCCACTCCCTTCCTCTCTGTAAAAAAAATCAATAAAATATATTTTAAAAAATAAATAAAAGTTGTAAAGTTTTATTACCTTGAGAGGTTTCCTATTTCAGAACACTCTATACTTCTTTTGTTTATTGCTTGTATAATGATTCTTTCTTGTCTGACTTCATCTTTTTTCTTCTCATACCTTGTTTAATTCAACCAGTAACAATCAACAAACAGTACCAAAATTCTGTTTTCCAATCCTTGCTCCTCTAACTATAGATAGGAGTCTTGGGTGACTTCCAAATGATTACAGGCAATAGTTTACCAAATATTTTGCCACGGTGTGACTTTGTCATCATCTTTCCACACTCTGATATTGATTTCCTATTGCCTACTACCCAAATACTAATCAAATTCCACATATTTGAAGTTTTTTCAGTATAGCACTACACTTCAAGTTATCAATTTCTATATTAATGTCAGTTACTATAATAAAAAAAATTCCCCAATTCCAGTGGCATAATATAATATAAATTTATTTCTGATTCAAATAAGTGTCAGTTATAACTATTTCTGGCTGGTGGTTGCTCACATCCTGATTATGGGTCCCAGGTTACTTTCATTGTGTCATTCCACTTTCTCCCAGGGCAGGCACATGGATGGAAAAAGTTCTTTTTAAGCTACAGGCCCATTCTACTGTCATGAACTGGTCTTATGCCATCTCTTGGATCCAAGGGGACTTGGTCTGGAAAATACAGTCTTTGGTTGGAAAGTCTCTCTACATTATGGAAGAGAAAACATGAATATTTTGTTGGAGACATAAGTTATTTATAGAAAAAGAAAAGTCTTAAGAATGGAGGATTTCAGCCAGGAGAAATGTGATGAAAGAAATAACTGAAAGAGCCAGGGATGAATCTCTAGAGTACACCAACATTTAAGGGACTGGCTGAGGAAAAGAACCTTGGGAAGGAATCATCAACCAGAATGCAAAATCTAAGGTACTAGGAGAGCAAACATTTTCAAGGGGGGAAAAAAGATCAACAGCTAAATGCAGAAGATGTACAAGGTAGTAAAGGGACTCAACATCATTTGTTGTATTCGGCATTGATACCTGATGAAATGGTGGATGTGGAAGTAGGCTTGTGGTTGATTGTGGAGTAGATGGGTTTTAGATAAGAAGGTGTAAAAGAAAACTAAAGACTCTTCCTTTTAAGAAATTTTCATTAGCGGAGGAGAAGCAATCTGGGTTAAAGGAAGGGGTGTATTGGCTTTGTTATAAAGACTAAGTGTTTGTTGTAAAATATCATTGAATTTTAAGATGGAAGAGACTTAATCATGTTTATGCTTTTTAAAGGTCACTTATTTCCTGTCAATATAAAACTATTAGGAAGACAACTTCCCTAATCTGCACTCCCATAGTATTTAACTGAACCAGGATCACAAATGGCCATATTCTTGACAAATTTCCCTATTAGACTGTAAGATTCCTGAGGCAGAGTCCAGGTCTGATTTATATTTGCATCTGCAGTTTCTTAGAAATACTGGAAGGCTTGCCTTTTATATGTACAATAGGTGCTGAGAAATGATTTTTGCATAAATATTGTAAGAAATCTTCCAGTCCCAAGATTACTTATTGGAGGGATTGTTTCCTGGAAAGACAGAAGTTAGTTTTTAAGCCTATCAAACTTCTTTGTACTCCATACAGTTGTCTCCTTGTACTGCTAGATAACACACATGCCATCATAATTATAATAAAACTAGAGGCCGGGCCTGTGCCCCTTAGCAATCTAGGAGCCCTTGGGAGATGTCTGACTGTGGGCCTAAGCCGGCAATCAGACATCCTTAGTGCTGCCTCGGAGGCGGAAAAGGCTCCCGCCACCACCGCTGCTCTTGCCAGCCGTCAGCCCAGCTTGTGGCTGAGCAGAGCTCCTGCTGTGGGAGTGCACTGACCACCAGGGGGCAGCTCCTGCATTGAGCATTTCCCCCTGCTGGTCAGTGTGCATCATAGCGACCGGTCGTTCTGCTGTTTGGTCGATTTGCATATTACCCTTTCATTATATAGGATGCAACATAAGCTACTTTATAAAGATACACTACTTGTGATTAATGCAATAAGATTAAAGAATCAGAAACAGTCCTATGGAGCTATCCAGCTTCCTTTGCTGTTATAGTTGCATAATTATGTCAATCATATATGTGATCCTTTATTCTATTTGGTGACTGAAATCCCTATTGCCTTTTATTAAACTGTTAATGGCTTCACCAATGGTTTGCTACTTGCTTTGATGATTTTGTCTTTCTGTTTAGAGCTTTTTAATTAATTTCTTAAATTGATAACTTTATATAAATTTTACTTATGAACAGGAATCCCTTTTAAGTCCATTTATATCTATGTTCCTAAATTCCATGTACTTACTAATTCTAAAATGTATTGATGATGAATCAGCTCCTAGAAGGTGAAATGTCCTATAAGGAGTAATGAAGATGACAAAGAAATGTTATACCATATCTTCGGGGCCGGGGGGTGGGGGGGTGGAGAATAGTATGGGATGCTTGTTAATAATAGCAGATTCTCAAAAGAAGAAAAACTAGGCAAGGATGAAGCTATTGCTATGAGACAGAGAAAAGTCTTTTTCACAAATTCCTAGAGAAGAGAGTGCACGAAGAGGATAAACTGGCTTAGCATAATAATCTCCAGGTCTATCCATGCTGTTGCAAAAGGTAAGAGTTCCTTCCTTTTTATAGTCACATAGTATTTCATTGTATACATATACCCATGGACACAGGAAACAAAGTGGTGAGGGCCAGAGGGAGGGGAGGGCGTGGTCTAGGTAAAGGGAAGTATGAGGGGGGAATGAAGGACATATGTAATAATGTCAACAATAGAAATAACATATTTTTTTTTTAAAAAAAGGGGAGAAACTTGCAACTGTGGCAGGTGCTAGTGAGCCGTCAGGTGATAATTATGTTTGACAAGACAGGCATCACTGTGGAATTTGAGGAGAACTGTTTCAGTGGAGTCCTGGGTCTAAGGTTCTTCATCTTTAACAAGAACCGCTGGTGATCTGTATGCAGGATGCCTTCAGATAACACTGAGCAAGATTGTCTTAAACTATGTTTACAGACTTGAGTGGGGGGAAACTAGATACCAGACACAAAATCAAATGACTTGATTTTCTGCCTAAATAGATTACTTGATTTGGTTATTACATATCATTTTGCCTCAATAAGTGATCTTGTAATTGTAAGCAACCTGATATCTAGGTGTTTTCTGTTTAAGTGGCGGGAACTTCAATTAAAACATTAGTAATAAATATTCCAAGTTCCAGAATGTCACTTTCTATACCAATTTCATGAACATCAGATATAAGGGAGTTTTTATTATTGTTATACAAAAGAATGAGGATAAGGTGAAACTTTTTCATAATGTTTTTCAAATAAAATGAAGAATAAGATATTTTAAGCATGAGAAAAGGAAAAATTGTCAGGCGTATGCATGAGGATGGATTTCCAAAGGATAAACATTGCATAGGATAAACATTATAAGAAGAAAATTTTATATCGGTCTCACTGTGTTGCAATTATACAATATTTCCCACTGGAAGTTATGCTAAAAAGACTGTTTTACAAATATTTAACCTAAATGTAAGAGGATTAAAATAATATAATCTAAAGAAACATTTATTTGATATTTTCCATAGGATATAAAGACTTACTAATAAATAAATACAAACAGCATCAAATAAATAAATAAATAAATACAAATAGTGTCAACTGAAAGAGGCTTATAGTTTTATATAACACATTCAGAATTGGAAGCTTTCTGCTCTCAGCTATATTTTAAGAATAATAGTAGGATAAAAACATAGCGAAACCATCACTTAAAAAACATAACTGAGTTTATAAGTGTGTGCTTTCACACAGATTACAGAGAGACATACTGTGCAGGAATTATTTTTATTATGCAAGGTAATGCGTTCAAGAAAATCAGATATTAATGAACAACCCTCAGGGAGTTTTAATTATTATTTTCCATTTTTATGAACTTCTTTCTGGAGTCCAATAAATAGTTGATGAATCATTCAGTAGCTAAGAAAAAAAATACCTAGATTAACCAGTGCCTTTTGTATAGAGTTGTGTTTGTATTATGACACTGATATTTCTGGATGTTTGGAAAACATTTTCAAAGCTACATTAATATATCCTACAAATGGAAATCATACTAGAGTATGATTTTGAAATTCTCAAAGAAGAGATAATTGAGAGAAGCATCCTAATATATGTGAAAACTATTCATTGATTAATGTTTAAAGGATTCTTAAAGTCACATGGAATGGAATTATTTAACAATATGTACAGTCACTGGATTTCTGAACTCACTTAAAAAGCTGTCCATCGCAATTCCCCCAGCAGGAGTTATATCGCCTCCACAGGGCACACATATTCATGCATCTTCTTTTCTTAATATTGCAGATTTCAAGTTTTGGTTGTAATGTATTCTAGCCATTTGCTATATCCTTTCCCAGAAATCTTGGTCAAATTAAAAGGGTGAAAAATGTTACCTCTTGATCTGCAACTTTAACATTTCATGAATATCTTTCCAAATTCTGCCTGATGGATATGAAGTTTTCTCCACAGTAACAATCAATTTGAAATGAAGAATCTATAGAAAAAATGGGAAGCAATATTTGTAAGACATATAGTTAGAGATAAGCATTAAAATCACTTGAAAAGGAGGCAATGAATTTCCTCACCTTATCAAACTTATTCAGAAAAACCTCAGGCAAAGCAAGAACTTCACAAATTAATACAGCAAACATAGCCCTAAACTTTAAATTCCATACATCTAAGGCAATCAGGCCTTGAAAGTCTCCCCTAGATGATGGAGACAGAATCACCATAATTGGTTACGGGAACCCAGGAACTGAACTTCCCAAGGTTTACATCAGGGTTCCCTATCTATGGTGGCCGAGCTTGCTTAGTTTTTGATTCACAGTGATCTTTAGAACTTAGGATCTTCAGAGTGATATATATATGCCTGGGAGAAATTTTTTCAGAACTCTCAAGCATTATCCTGTAAGGCATCTCTCAATATTAAATTTTCACATGTAAGAGGAAAATGACGTATTGATATGGAGTATAGCTCAGAGAAGAAGTACTACTGTCACTGCCTTTTGAGGGAAGAGCTCACAAGAAGAATCAGATATAACTGAATGTTCAGGCTTCTCCACTCCATGTGAGGTCATTAATATGAATGTCGTTATCAATATGAGTAATTAAGTTCTGCAAATTGCAATATCCCAAAGGAATGCACAGGTTTTTAAATCTTATCCATTTATATATTTTTAATATATATTTTAAATCCTCACCCGAGGACATGCTTAGAGACAGGAAAGGAGAGAGAGAGAGAAAAACATCAATCAGTTGCCTTCCATGCACGCCCTGATCAAAGATTGAACCCACAACCCAGGTATGTACTCTGACTGGAAATTGAACCTGCAACCTTTGGTGTACAGGACAATGCTCAACCAACTGAGCCACTCCAGCTGGGCTTATTCATTTATATTTTTAAACAGATTTTATTTTATAGAGCATTTTTAAGTTTGCAGCAAAATTAAGCAAAACTTATACCTATGTACCCCTGCCTCACACACATATGGCCTCCTCCACTATCAACAACCCCCACCACAGTAGTTCGTTTGTTACAGGGAATGAACATACATTGACACGTCATTATCACCCAAAGTCCAATATCCTTCTTCTTTTTCTGTCTCTCTTCCTCCTTTAAAAACTTCTTTCTACTCCCTTGAGGACTACTTTATTTCAATGTTTCGGGGTTTCCCATTATTTAAATAATAGGTTTTGACAGCAGGATAAAATATTATAAGTCTCTTAGCCTTGATCTCATCATCCACCTTTCTTCAAACTAACAAGTGCAGGGAACTATCGGTGAGTTAGCTCAGGATATAGAAAGTGCCTGTTAATCTGCTGCTGTCAAACAAAGGAGACTCACCAAGAAAGTACAATCAATATACGTCTCTGGTCTTTATATTGCTTGATGGGAAAAAATGTATTAACATACTCAAGTGTCAGAATTGTATCCTAAGAATCAAATGGTTCTTTTGATTCTTTATATTATCAAAAGGATAGAGTCATTCTATCTGGAATTTCAAAAGTCATCTTCCTACAGTTACTTCTCATCACAAGAAATTCACCTCTGAATTTTCTTCTGCCCTTAAACATGGTGGTGTGTGAAGGGAAGAAGGGAGGGAGATGCTAAGACTCTTTCTAACAAGACTCTTTGCAATGTCTTTTACTATAAGTTGCATACATTTTACCTTCTTGGAAGGCCTCTCTGAACAGTGATTCTCATCACATTGACTAATACTACACACCCTGCAGGCCTGCCAACTGATCGACACAGGTTGCAATTGGCATGGCCCACCTGGTATGTATGCATGTCATTGACCTGCCTCTTCCCTAAACTGTGAGCTGGAATGTCACCTCTTAATACCACTGATGTGGCTGATGGCACCAGGTTAGTTCTGCAGAAAGACATTTACCATAGGACAATGAGTTTGTGCCTTTTATTCTCTTAGCAGTCAAATTCAAAATAGTAAAAAACAAAAAACAAAGAATATTTCACCTCAAAGAAACACAAGCCACGAAAGCCTAAATCTGTCAAATGCAAATAGTATAATTTATGCCTGAGATACCTGCATTATAGCTCAAATCTCTGTTCTTCTTTTCCTTCTCTCTTACTCAGATATTACCCCCTTAGTGAGGCCTGTCCTGACCTTTCTAGGGAGAACTAATAATCATAATGAAAAATGAAATATATAGCAGACTCTGGCATACAGTACAAGTTTAATAAATGAAAGTGGCTATGGTAGCAGTAGCAAGTCTGCCTGTTGGGTTTTTGTTGTTATTCATTATTCACCACTCAGTCTGCAGCTGCCAATGGGTACAAAATGAAATATACTGGGTCCCCGTCGAAGTGACCCAGATGAAATACTCTACTGATCACATTTTTCTACCATTCTTCCTGTCATTAATTCATGTGTACATCACTCATGTATTCATTCCACCTTCAAATATTTCTAAGCAACCACTATGTGACTGGCATTGAACCATGACTGGTCAATAAGGCAATTGTGATTGTGATACCTGCCATTGTAGAGTTCTCTCTCTCTCTCTCTCTCTCTCTCTCTCTCTCTCTCTTTAGAGAGGAAGAGAGAGAGATAAAAAACATCAACATGAGAAAAAAACATCAATTGGTTGCCTCCCACATGCCCCCAACTGGGGATCAAGCCCACAACCAGGGCATGTGCCCTGACCCAGAATAGAACCGGCAATTTGGTGCACAGGATGACACCCAACCAACTAAACCACAAGGGCCATGGCAAATTTTCTTTCTTATGAGGTAAACCACAAGCCAAAATAAACAAACAAAATAATTACCAGAGCAGGGAGGGGAGAGGCTGATTTTTATAAGATGGTCAACAAAAGACTCTTTTAGGAGGAGAGTCCTATTCCTACAAACCTTCCTTCACAAGAGCTGAAACTACAAAGGACCTTTCAACTTAAGCTCACGCACAGAGAGGAAAGAAACTTTGCACGCCCACAGAGGAAAGAAACTTTATGGGGGAGCATGGGCATCACAGTTTCTTGTAATCAACTTGTTTATGGATTTATTTGAATATGCACTAATAACAGAAGCTGTTATTATAGCAGAAATGACATAATACAGCAAACTTGATTCCCCAAGAGTATATATTATACATGGCAAAATGGGACACAGTTTTAGGTACCAGATGGTTAAAAGACTAGAAAACTCCCTTTACCTTTATGGGCTCAAGTATTTCTAAAATTATATGGATAATAAAACTATCTACCACAGCCCAGCCAGCATTGCTCAGTGGTCGAGTGTCCACCTATGAGCCAGGAGGTCACGGTTTGATTCCTGGTCAGGGCACATGCCTGGGTTCCCGGTTTCATCCCCAGTGTCGGGTGTGCAGGAGGCAGACGATCAATGATTCTCTTTCATCATTGATGTTTTTTTGATGTTTTTATCTTTCTCTTCCTCTCTTTTCCTCTCTGAAATCAATAAAAATATATTTAAAAAATAAAATAAAAAGTTATACCACAGCAAATCCTGGGGCTATCATTATAAATATAACCAGGCCATATTAGTACCAAATATCTAATAATAAACCTTTAAAACATTTTGTGAGAAATATCTAGATTTGTGATATTAGCCTGATGATGTTAGAATTTAAAATATAAAAGTATGAGAGACAAAAAGAGTTCAAGTTTAGTTTATCATTACATATGATTCAATAAAAATGGAAACGCAAGTTATTCTCTAATTCTATAGCAATGCAATCTTATGTTCTCTACCTACAAAGAGGAAGCAGAAGAAAGAAAATGTGTGGTACCCATTTGTTGGCCATCAAAGCTTTTCTTCAAGAATATATTTCAGCCCTGCTGGAGTGGCTCAGTTGGTTGAAGCGCCCTCATTCCCTGCACCAAAAGATTGCAGGTTCAATTCAATACTTGGTCAGAGCACACTCGTGGGTTGTGGGTTTGATCCCCAGTTGGAGCATGTACAGAAGGCAAATGACCGATCTCTCTCTCTCTCTCTCTCTCTCTCTCTCTCTCTCTCTCTATATATATATATATATATATATATATATGGAAGAGCTTTGGATTTATAGCAAAATCAAGACATGTATATAAGAAAAACTGTTGTTGTTATGGACAATACCTGTGATTTCAATGGTGCTAATATTATTTATAATCATTGATACTAGGAAAGAGCAAAACAAAAAGAGAGCAAACAGACTTCCTAGATCAGTTCCTGGGTGCATGCTTGCCATTGTCAGGCCCCTAAGTAATTTTCTGGCTTTTCTTTTATCGTGGTCATATGTCACTGGTCAAGAGGTTAGCCTCTGGCATAAGGTTTAATCAAGATTTGATAATTAGGTTTTTCTTTCCTGTGATAAAGAATATTTTTAATGTAATTACCTAATGAGAACAGGCGAAATGCTGCTGAATCCTAATTGATAAATACCCAGGAGTACACGGAAGCTCTATAGACCATCTGCCCTGAATTTTGAATGACGACCAATTTCAGGCCTACATGACAACCCAATCGATTCAGAGCATTCTGGCTTCATTCTTAAAGGACTGCTCATCTCCACCATCAGCGTGCCCTCTCTGTGTCAGCGCTGTGGGCTGGTACTGACAAGAATTCAAGGGCTTTGATGATCTGCTTTAGAGAGCTAGTGAAATATTAAATGTCTCCTAGCACTGAGCAGTATAATGACATTCATGGAGCAAATCACTCACAAGCTGGATAAGTAAGCTCCAAATGTGTAAGGCTGGGTTCCGTAATGAAAATAATAACAAAGGGAAAGCAAGGTATGGAAACAGTGTTGTGTTCTAATCGTAGGTCTGAATTTCAGAAAACTCAAGGCAAGTCAGTCTTAAACTAGCTACCTTATTTGTAAAATAGGAGTAGTAAGCCGACCTTCTAGATTTGCTGCAAGGTCCCCAAAAGCATGTATGCCCTACAGTCTACATGTGATAAAATGTGCGGTCAGTATCATTATCCCTCCAGGTTGGTGCCACACCCGGATGCAATCCGCCCTGGCCTACATTGGCTGATTCTCTCCCTGCACCTTGGCTAGCAAGGGCTCTGAGGTGAGAGTACGCACAGGAAGACAATAGATTGTGCACTTTTCTCTGGAGGTCTAAATTTAACACTGAGAGAGGAAAGAAAGGCCATGTCTTTACAACCTCAGCAAGGAAGAGAACTGAAGACTAAATGAGCCAAACACTAACAAACAGCACATGTTACGCCTGACTTAGTGAAGCAATTGCCCGTATCTACCCTTACTTTTGGCCGTGACTCTTAAGTTCACCTCTACCACTAAGAATCCCAAGGCTTCAGTTTGCTCAGGAGACACAGGCGT
>NW_005876437.1:0-10005 GCF_000147115.1 Myotis lucifugus | reverse complement strand
GTCATTGGTTTATCTCGATGGCAGGCATTTTTATGGCATGGTGTATCAGTGAGCGCATGCCACAAAAATGCTGCATAATCAATAGCTCAAAGCTCAGTGGCTTGAAAGAGTCATGTGTTCTTGTGAATCTGTGGGTCAGCCAGGGGTCAGCTGATCTAGGCTGACTCGGCCAGGCTGTCTCTGCTTCATGGTCCTCTTCTTGAGACCTGTGGGCTGGCCTCGGCCGGTCCCTGTCATAGTGGTGGCAAAGGTGTGGGAGAACAAGACCCTATGCACAAGCATCCTCGAAGCCTTTGGCCACATCACACACAATAACATCCCATGAGCCAAAGCAGCCATGGTCAAATGCAATGTCAGGCCACGGACCTGGAAAGGGTGTGGATGCAAGGAGGGGTGAAGAATTAGAACAAATAACCTCTCACGCTGAGAAAAGGTACATCCGAAAGCCAGGTAAGCCTAGGATCTGACCCCACTTTGCTACCTATCATCTTGGAGACCTTGGAAAAGTCTCTCTGAGCCACTGTTTCCTTATCCATAAAATAGGCTGTGGCCAAGGTTAGGCAATTTGATTTGAGTGATCACTAAATGGTAGCTACCGTTAAGATCAAGAACAGGCCCTGCCGGTTTGGCTCGGTGGATAGAGCGACGGTCTGCGGACTGAAAGGTCCCAGGTTCGATTCCGGTCAAGGGCATGTACCTTGGTTGCGGACATATCCCCAGTGGGAGGTGTGCAGGAGGCAGCTGATCCATGTTTCTCTCTCATCAATGTTTCTAACTCTCTATCCCTCTCCCTTCCTCTCTGTAAAAAAATCAATAAAATATATTAAAAAAAAAAAAGATCAAGAACAGATTGAATTTGGGGAGGCCATGCATGGCATCCAGTTTCTCATCAATCAAATATATATATTTGATTTCATAGAGAGGAAGGGGGAGGGAGAGAGAGATAGAAACATCAATGATGAGAGAGAATTATTGATCAGCTGCCTCCTCCATGTCCTCCACTGGGAATTAAGCCCACAATCCAGGCATGTGCCTGACTAGAAATTGAATCGTGACATCCTGGTTTATACACTAGGACCGTGGTCGACAAACTGCAGCTCACGAGCCACATGTGGCTCTTTGGCCCCTTGAGTGTGGCTCTTCCTAAGCCTTAGGAATACCCTAATTAAGTTAATAACAATGTACCTACCTATATAGTTTAAGTTTAAAAAATTTGGCTCTCAAAAGAAATTTCAATCGTTGTACTGTTGATATTTGGCTCTGTTGACTAATGAGTTTGCCGACCACTGCACTAGGATGAGTATAGGTCAACGCTCAACCACTGAGCCATGCCGGCTGGGCAAGCTCCAGAGTTTCCATAAAGACTGTGAGCAACAGGCTACGCTGAGGAACTGGGGAACGTGGACACTCAGTGCAGGGAGCGAGGCACTGCCCTGTTCTGTGCGGTCGTCTCTGCCTCTGAGCCCTGCAGCCCCCTCTCCGTCATGGCAGGTGCTAAGACCGGCCCATCCATTTGGTGAGCTGTCTGCTGTCTGTTACAAAGGCCCAGCTGAGCTTCTGCAGTTTAATCTGCTTCTGAAATCAGTGTTCATTCCTTCTCTGGGAAGGGGTCAGTTTATACAGAGTCTGAAGCCTTCTTTTCTAAGGTTTCCGGCTCTGGGTTCAACTCTAGACTTTCCTACCTAACCAGATGTGTCTTGGAAAAGGTACTTAATGCTTCTGTCAAAGAAACATAGTAATAGAACCTAGCTTCTAGCATGGTTGTGTGAAGATTAATATGAGTTAATACTTGTACCTATTTAGAATGGGGCCTGTCGCATTGTATGGACTCCATAAACATTGCAGGGCAGGAAGATGTTGTGTGGTTTTTGTTGTAATTTTCATTATCATTATTACATCCTGGTCTTGTTTCATAGTTGTGATATCCTAGCTTTTCTCTCTGAAGACTTAGTTCCTTTTTTTGTTTGTTTGTTTCTTTCTGCTTCCTGCCTATTCTGTTTCCTCTGAATTCCTTTTTTAAAGAATTGTTATTTATTGATGAGAGAGGGGAGCGGGAGGGAGAGAGATTTGCTATTCCACATATTTATGCATTCATTAGTTGATTCTTGTAAGTGCCCTGACCAGATTTCGAACCTGCAGCTGTATCATATCGATAGGACACTCTAAGCAACTGAGCTACCTGGCCAGGGCCTGAATTCCTTTCTGTTTTGGTCTCTTTTTCACATTAGAGCTTTCCTGGTGATCTTTGTCTCTGTGTTCACTAGAGTGGGACACGAGAGAGATGAGGGGAGCTTAGTGGCCAGCCTTCAAGATGGCGCTAGTCATTCTCACCTCCTGGTATTTGACCTCCTGTGTAGTTCCCTCCTGCATCATCAAGAGCAGCCCGTGTCACCAAACTAATATTGCAGAAATAACGGAGTGCGGCTTCCTCGGCTGGATCACAAAAGACATTGCAGCTTCCACCTTGCTGTCTAGGACCACCTGCTCTGGGTGAAGCCAGCTGCCATGTTGTGAGGACACTGGAGCAGCCCTGTGGACAAGTCCACGTGGTGAAGAGCTGAGGCCTCTTGCCACCAAACGCTAACTTGCCCGGTTGTGGGAGTGAGACATTTTGGAGGTGGATCCTCCAGCCTCAGTCCAGCCCGCATCTTGACTGCAGCCCTCAGCCAGAACCACCCAGCTAATCCATCCTGAAATGCTTGACCTATAAAAACCGTGAGGAAATAAATGTTTATTTTTGTTTTAGGTCACTATGTCATGAGTTAATTTACAATGCAGCACTAGACTACTAACACAGGAAGGGTAGCTGGCTGGCAGGGCTGGAAATAGAATCTGGATGTCTAACTACTCATCAATTAAACTTTCAGTCAATCCTGGGTTTAGCCCCATTCTATACCCCAATGTTTAGAGGTACTTGTTCCTCCAAATCCTGAGACTTTCTAGGGTTTTGACAAGCAAATATCACCGAATTTGTAGGAATTAGGTTTCAATTTCTCTGTTCCGCAAAGTGAGTTATCATTTTTTTCCATCTGCTTTCACTTTTCCAAAGTTTTATTGACATTGCTCATATGCTGTCAACTCCTCTCTTGTTTTCTTCGTCTTTGTGGGGTTATATCATTGGTTTATATTCCTGTTATTTAGCAGGATGTGAGGAGAGGGAAGAGTTAATGTGGGTGTGTTCAATCTGACACATTTACTCGGAAGTCAGGGTGATCTTTGACCATTGGGGAAACCTCCCTGGGTGCTGGAGACCACAGGAATGACCACTCCATATCTAGAAGGTTGGTGGCCTGTGGGCAAACAGAGCTGAAGAAGTGTTTGAAGGACCCGGCAGACCCCAGGAACCTCTGCATGCCCTTGGTGCTGCGGTGCAGGTGGTGGTAGGGGGAAGGGAGAGGAGGAGGAAGTCTATCCCAGCCTTTGAGGAGAAGCCATGTGAGAAGGCTAAAAGGAGAGGCCTGGGCAGATACTAAGAACAAAGACCATATAATCAGAAATGGGTTGAAACTTGAAGTGTAGGAAGGACATGTGGAATGAGGATGTGCATGTGGTAAAATTCAGATCAATTCTATCCCTAAGTTACCTATTGTTAAAGACAGACCCATGACTTCAAATAGCAACATCGTTTATTTCTACAAGAGATGAAGTGGAAGCCCTAGCCGGTTTGACTCAGTGAATAGAGCGTTGGCCTGCGGACTGAAGGGTCCTGGGTTTGATTCCAGTCAAGGGCACATGTCCAGGTTGCGGGCTTGATTCCCAGTAGGGGGCATGCAGGAGGCAGCCAACCAATGATTCTTTCTCATCATTGATGTTTCTCTCTCTCTCCCTTCCTTTCTGAAATCAATAAATTATATATATATATATATATATATATATATATATATATATATATATATATATATATTTAAAAAGAGATGAGGAGGAAAAATCAACTCTATATAAGATATTTTCAGAGTATGTTGTTCAAAAGGAGTAATGAGAGGAAATATTCTTGCCTTGTTTTTGTTCTTGGCAGGACAGTCTAGTTTCTCGCCATTAAGTATGATGTTGGCTGTACATTTTTTGATATTCTTTATCAAGTTGAGGAAGTTCCCTCTATTCCTAGTGTGTGAGTTTTTATCATGAATGATAAAAAACTGGATTGTGTCAAATGCTTTTCTGCATCTATTGATATGATCATGAAGTTTTCTTCTTTAGCCTGTTGATATGATGGATTACATTAATTGATTTTCTAGAGTTGAACCAGCTTTGCTTACCTGGGACAAATCCCACTTGGTCATGGTATATCATTATTTGTATACATTGATGGATATGACTTGCTAATATTTTTGTTGAGGGTTTTTACATCTATGTTCATGAATGATAGTTAGTCTATAATTTTCTTGTAATGTTTTTGGTTTTGTGGTAATACTAGCCTTCTAGAATTAGTTTGGAAGTATTAGCTCTACTTCTATCTTCTGAAAGAGACTGTAGAGAATTATAATTTCTTCTTTAAATATTTATTAGAATTCACCAGTGAACCCATCTGGGCCTGATGCTTTCTGTTTTAGGGAGTTATTAATTATTGATTCAATTTCTTTAACAAATATAGGCCTGTTTAGATGGTCTATTTCTTCTTTTGTGAGTTTTGGTAGATTGTGTCTCTCAAGGAATTTGTCCATTTTATCTAAGTTATCAAATTTATGGGCATAGAGTTATTCAGACTAATCTTTGATTATCCTTTTAATGTTCATCAGATCTGAAGGGATGTTCCCTCTTTCGTTTCTGATATTAGTAATTTGTGTCCTCTCTCCTTTTTTTTCATTCTGCCTAGAAGCTTATTGATTTAAATTATATTTTCAAAGAACCAGCTTTTGGCTTCATTGATTTTCTTTATCGATTCCCTGTTTTTAAGTTAATTTATTTCTACTCTGATTTTTATTATTTCTTTTTCTTTGCTTACTTCTGATTTAATTTGTGGGGTTTTTTTTCCTAGTTTCCCAAGATGGAAGCTTAGATAATTGATTTTAGATCTTTCTTTTTTTCTAATATTAACATTCAATGCTATAAATTTTCCTCTAAGCACTGCTTTTGCTGGATCCCACAAATTTTGATAATTTAAATTTTCACTTTGATTTAGTTAAAAATGTTTTTAAAATGCTTCTCTAAGTATTTTAGAATTTTCCAGCTATCTTATCTGTTATTGATTTCTAATTTAATTCTACTGCGGTCTGAAATCGCATGTTGTATGATTTCCATGTTTTAAATTTGTGAAGGTGTGTTTTATAGCCCAGAGTGTGGTCTGTGTTGGTGAATGTTCCCTCTGAGCTTGAGAAGAATGTGCATCCTGCTGTTGTTGGATGAGTAATCTATAGGTGTCAATTATATGCAGTTAATTTATTGTACTATTGAGTTCAGATGTTTTGGATTTTTACAAAGAGAATATATTTATACATTGCATGTATTACTTCTGTAAAATAACAATGTAACAAAACAAAAACAATGAATGAATTTTTTAAAGCTATAATGGGCCAGGACAGAGGTGCTCATGGGGGCAACCTTGCAGTCATTCCAAGAGCTCATCCACTCACTCTGCAGCCATGGCAACCCAAGGTCTTGGACCCACTGCACTGGACACAGTCAGTGGAGGGGAAGTACCAATGGATGGGCTTGGGCTTGAAGGAGGATGGTGTGTCTGTGAATCCCTCCCAAATGCGAGCACAAATTGCTGGTGATAGATGACTGAAATCCAGCCAAGCCTGTTTAACTATAATTATAATAAAAGGCATGAAGTTTATGCCCAGGCTCTAGGCTTATTTATTGATTAAGCAATTGAAGTCTTACATCATATTTGCCTTGTGTTTTTAGCTGGGCACTAAGCATCCCAGCCCACAGAACCAATGGGGGGAAAAAGACATCACAGATGTAATTACATTTTCAGTCTTCCACTTCTTTGGGCCATTTAACTTGTTACGCCACTCCTTTCCTAACGAAGATGAACTATAAGGAATCTCAAATTCAAGAGGAAACCATATCGACCCAAAAGTGTCTAGTAAATGAATTTGGAGAGGAGACTGTAAATAACTTAATGTTGCTGCCACTGATTCTACCCAGCATTCTGTCCAAACTTCCCTCCTTTGACTCTTTCTTTCTTTCTTTCTTTCTTTCTTTCTTTCTTTCTTTCTTTCTTTCTTTCTTTCTTTCTTTCTTTCTTCCTTCCTTTCTTTCTTTCTTTCTTTCTTTCTTTCTTTCATTAAAATATATTTTTATTGATTTCAGAGAAGGAGAGAGAGATAGAAACATCAATGATGAGATAATCACTGATCAGCTGCCTCCTGCACGCCCATATGGGGATCAAGCCCGCAACCCAGGGATGTGCCCTAACCAGAAATCAAACTGTGACCTCCTGGCTCATAGGTCGATGCTCAACCACTGAGCCACACCAGCTGGACTTGTCCCTTTTTTAATAACTCATTCTTCAAATAAAAGAAGTCCACTTGGAAGGAAGGGCGTAGTGACGTGTTAAATTAGAGAGTAAGGTGCCGGAGAACTCTGCGGCACTATTTTCCAATTGTTAATGTGTCCATCTGCTTTCATCAAGGTATTCAAAATTAGTTTCTGCCTATCCACCACAGAGAAACTTGATTTTATAAATATAGCAAGTGTGAGAGGTTAATTTTAAACAAATAAGTGCGACAGAGGGCAAGGGCATGGGCATATCTGTTTGCATACATCTCTAAAGAATCATGATAAATTTCCATTGCCTTACTCAGCGGTGGTTAGAAGTGCAGTGAATTACACAGTATGTCTTGATAATTAATTTTTTAAATTAGAATAATCTAGAATACTCTGAAGCCTTTTCAGCCCAACATTAGACTGAGTCTGTGAGAGAAAGTGTGAGTGATTGCATGTGTACGACTGTGTGTCTTTTGGGGAAATACGTTAGTTTATTATGGAGACAATGCTGTCATTGGTAAGGACAAAGCTATATACAAATTCAGTTTACATACTTATTTGTAATAAACTCGTGGTTCATGGAGAACAAAGAAAGTTTCATAAATCAATTACTATGCTCACTATGTTACATACAAATGATGATATTTGAAGGAATGATGACTTTTATTGTAGTTGTCTGATACTTCTCCATGAATGAATTTTCCTAACCATTGGTCAGTCTTAGAAATTTCAACTTTATATTCAAAAGCAATTTTTTACTACTTCCGTAAAATATTTGTTTTAAGAGAACACTTATCTGGAGAAGACCTACTTTTTTTTTTTTTAAGTTTGACGTGAGAAACTGCAGTTGTTTTGTGAACCTGCATATAAAGTAGAGAATATACTTTCCCTTTGCAAATGCTTTCCAAAGCCTATGGAAAATTCACTTGCATAACGTCTCCTTCCACCCAGCCATGTATTTATAGCCCTTCCAAGCACATGTTTGTAGGGATCTGAAAAGTCACTTGTGAGCTTTTATGTCTCCTCTCACAGCTGTGGCCAAATGCCTACATGTGGCTGCCAAAGGCCAGAGGATCACTTCAGACATCCCACTGCGTCCCTACATGTATCTAGATCCACACACAAAAGCTTCCACATCCCAACTCTCTTTTCATCTTGGTGCCCTCATGCTTCTTTCGGGTGAAGCGTTGTTATTTCTGGTAGCCTCCTATCCGTGCAGATATGCCTGAGAGGATGAATAATTGATTGCTGTTCCATCAGCTCGCTTTCCTCATTGACTTCCGAGATGAAGGGCGCATGCACTGCTTCCGGGGATAATCGTTAGTGAAAGGAGTAAATTGTAACTTTGGTTTCTGTTATCAATGAGGATGAGATTGAGGTGCATGAAACAGAAATGCCAACGGTAAGAGTGGCTTAAACATGATGGAAGCCGATTTCTTTCTTCTATAAAGACAGTCCAGTGGCAGACATCCAAGGAGGTGGGCCCTAGACTCCACCTTAGTATATTCCTGGGGCCCCATCCTAGGGTAGGGCTTCTGTCCTCAAGGTTGCCTCGTGCTCTGAGACAGGCTGCTGGGACTGCAAGCCAGAAGAGAAAGAAAGACAAAAGGAGGCTCCACCTTCTGAATCCACTCCCTACGCACACACACATACACACACACACACACCCTTCCTGGAAATCCTGCAGAATTTATCATATTGGCCAGAAGCAAGTGACATCTAGCAGCAAGGGAGGCTGGGAAATCATAGTTTTATTCTTGGTCACAGTGTGTCCAGCTACAAATAGGGGCAAGTTCAGAGGGGTGGGGTGTTGGGAGACTGGGTAAAAAAGGTGAGGAAGTACAAATTGGGAGTTACAGACTAGTCATCACAAGGATGTAAAGTACAGCATAGGGAATATAGTCAATAATACTGTAATAACTATGTATGGTGCCAGGTGGGTACTGGAAATAGCAGGGGGAACACATTGCAAAATATATGATTGTCTAACCACTACACTGTACAACCAATACAAGATAATACTGAGTGTGGCACAATTGACAAATAAATGCTGTGTATATTTGAGTTGTGCAACGTAAAAAATATATGGAATGTAAACTGTAATTGAAAAAGAAAGTTAAAAATATTTTGTTCCCTTGGCATAGTAGGAAACATGAAGAGGTGAGGAGCCATGTTTCCCTGTCAAGGTGGCGTCGGACTACATGATCCTCTGATAATTATTTGTACATATGAGATATTGTCCAGTTAGTACAGTGAAATAAAAATATATCATAAATCTACAAGTGAAGCCTTATGGAATAACATGACTAATGTTTATTCAGGCTTGTTCAGTTTTCAAAAGATTAAAAAACAGGGGCAAGGAAAGAGGAAGTGAGGAGTAAGTAGAGAAGAAATATCGCAGGTGGCAACTAGCCATCTCTGCATTTGGCAAGCCGTGAAGGTCATGACTAGCCTGGGAACAATGTCTGGGCTGAAGTTGTTCTAGGCTCTCAAGAGATTACCTGCTTCATCTAGACTTCCCTGCTTTGTTTAGACTTTTCCTGGGTGGGGGACAATCCTCAGGGCTAGAGTAGCCTCGTCTTGGCAAGTGTATTTACTTGTCCAGAGGCCTCGGGCCTAAAATCAATACAAATGCACAAAGAGTCACTGAGCATCTCCGTGTGGCCACCTTGATGCAGTCATAACCCAGGTAGTGGAAAGTCCTTCCCTGAGTGGCTTGTCCCCAGGGAAGGCAGCTTAGAACAGTGCTTGTGAAACTGCTTTTACCCCAGTGCATAGCAAACCAACATGTGCTCCTACCATGACGATTACAGTTCAACAACACCCAACCCTCTCTAGGTCCTGCTCAAGGAGCCGAGTCCTCTCACCACACACTTGGCTGTCACAACAGTGTCACCTTGCTAGGAAAGTGTTCCCCATCTTGTTCTCAGTTTCAGGGGTCCGGGGAGAGACTATCCTGCTAATACAACCAAACCCAGGAAGACAAACTCCTTAAAATTTTCTAATTTTTCACTTGTATTTTAAATGATGTTTGAAACTTGTGGGTATTAGATGGAGTGTGAAATAACTTGTGATACAGATATGTTTTTATTATAACGCTATCGGGTGGCAAAGGTAATTGACTGAGAAGGCACCGTGCATCAGTTAGTGATAAGAAACATATCACTATTTTACAACATTTGAACTGAGTTATAATTTACATGTGCTAAAATGGACAGCCTTCAAATGTCTATTTTGGTGCATTTTAACAAAGGTCTACAGCTGAGTAACTACCTCCTTCATCAAGACACAGAACACTCACTTCCCTCGCCCCAGAAGGTTCTCCTGGCAATCCTGAGCCCTGTGTCCCTGCTCCAGAGGCAATCCCTGTTCCTGATTCGATAGCTCTGATTGTCTCTAGAACTTTTAGGGCTTCTCTAGAACCTCTAGAATCCATGTAAGTAGAATCAGACGGTGGATATGGACTGTTTTGGTTCGAGTTTCTTTTGTTCAGCCTATTTCTGGAGAATCATCCCTGTTGTCCAATCAGTGGTTGGTTCCTTTTGGTTGCTGAATAAAATTTCTATTGTA
>NW_005876436.1:0-10005 GCF_000147115.1 Myotis lucifugus | reverse complement strand
ATTAGAGATCAAACAGAAGATATCCTACATTGATGGCATCTCAAAATTAACATTTGTAGAACTCAACATTTTCCCCAGAAAATGTCTTTAGCCTTCTCTCTCACAGGATGTTGACTCCATCCTTCCATTTGCTTAGCCAGAGGTTCTCAACCTGTGGGTCGCCAACCTGTGGGTCACAACCCCTTTGGGGGTCGAATGACCCTTTCACAGGGGTCGCCTAAGACCATCAGAAAACACATAAATAATTACATATTGTTTTTGTGATTAATCACTATGCTTTAATTATGTTCAATTTGTAACAATGAAAATATATCCTGCATATCAGATATTTACATTATGATTCATAACAGTAGCAAAATTACAGTTATGAAGTAGCAACAAAAATAATTTTATGTTTGGGGGTCACCACAACATGAGGAACTGTATTAAAGGGTCTCGGCATTAGGAAGGTTGAGAACCACTGGCTTAGACCAAAATCCTTGGTGTCATTCTGGATTCTTCTGTTTCTAGCAAACCTATAGCTACCCTGTCAGGAAATTCTATGGTCTCCATGTTTGAAATATATCCAGAATCCCTGTCCACTTTCAAGCACCAGTTTACAGCTCCAAGCCAGACCCCCTACCCTGAGCTCCAGGGCTGAAAAACTATGACCTCTTAACTGGATTTCTGCAACAGCAACAAAAAAAGTTGTATTGTACAAGTATTTTTATGGGCAAATTTTATTAAATACCTTTGAAAACACATCAATGTGTGCTTATGTAAGTGAGCCCTAATTGTGATATGTATAGCAAAGATTATATTCAATTCTGATTTTTTAATGATATTCCTATCCTTATTCATTTCTTTAAAAAAAAAACAAATTTAGAGTTAATACAGGCGTAAGATTGGGAACAGCCCTCAATTATATACTTGCAGTCTCACGAAAAGATTTGCAAAGTTCCAGAAACATTACATGTCTGCCTCAGCAAGTTTGCGATGGTAAATGAGAAATTGAAGCCACAATACTAAAAATAAATTTAAATAATCCTCTTGTAAACCATGCTAAGCTCTGCCTGTTTGATTCAGTTTTGGCAAAGAAATTTTGATCATGATAGTAAAAATATGTGGATATATTTTGAAACTGTTCTTGGCCCAGAAAAAATGCCAATAAAGTTAGCAAGTTTACAAACTGGGTTGTGCTACCTGTTCCAAAGCAGTACCATGAGCTTAACAAAAGTCTTTCCTACCTTGCTGGTATCTAGTTTTGGAAAACAAGTTGCTCTAGCTCTTTCAACAGAATTTTAAGTGAAACAATCAGTTATTTTCTTTATAAGAAACATTATCACTGCAATGGCACATTGAGTTGGAGATGTGTAATGTAAAAACAAAAGCAGTATTATTCAGAAAAAATGATAAATGGTCAAGATACAATTGGTGGGTCATCTTAGATGTACTGTATACCTAGAAGCTCTATGTATCTTCAGTAAGCTTTTAAACTTATATTGACGCTTAAACTGAGGTCAAGAAAGGAAATGGCTTTCAAAAGTCAGCTACAAGGATCAGAACCCATTAGGTTTTAAAACAGAAAATAAAAACACAACAAACTAGGACAGTGCCGGATTATGTTGGCTTATATCTTCCCCATGATACATCAAGCTCCTTTTACATTTATACATTCATCTGAGACGACCTTATGGCTTCTTTATTCTTGTCAGACATCTGTTTTCTATTCAGAATGTATCCAATTTAATTTATTTAAAAGAAATGTGTGATATATAAAATGCACGTTAAATTTGTACTTTTATGACTTTAATCTTTGGGCTAAATTGTAACAAGATTGTTGCTCCCTCCCTTCCTAGGCACCCTAGAAACTTATTCAAACAAATAGAAGTTTATTTTATTTATGTTGCATATATATTTATTATGAAAATTGTAATAGTAATAGTTAAATTGCATTGACTACTTGTTATCTCTCAGTCATAGTGCAAACCAATTTAAATGCATTGGCTCATTTAATAGTACTAACAACCCAGTGAAGAAGATATTAGTAGCATGACATCTCAAAATGGCTTTAAATTAGAGTTATCTACTAATAGACTACTTGAGTAAAATGTTTATGTTCATAAGGGCATGATTAAAATAGTGGTTTATTAATTATAAGGGCTTTTATTACACCTCTTTCTCCAAAGACTCTACTTGCTCAAGGGGTAGACACTATTTCTAAGTGAATGACAGAGTGGTAAAACACCCACATTTTAACAAGTGAGCTACTACTGACAGGTGCTGTGGAAGAGAACACTTCAGAAAAGCATCGTGTTCACAGTCTCCTCAGGGAGTGAAGCCTCCAGCCAGAATTCTAATTTCAGTCTCCGTTGCTAAGGAAGAGGAACAGAACCTGACAGCACAGGCCACGGAGGATAATGAAGGCGAAACACGGCTGTGAGCCCTTAATTAACGGGATGCTCGGCGATGCCAGTGCGTGCTCCAGAAAGCCTCCGCGGAAGGCTGCGTTTGCAACAGATACAGGAGATACTAACTGCTATCACTAACTTCAGCAGGCGAGAAGACAGCATCCAAAGTGCTCGCCAGTGGTGAGAGGGAAATTACTTGCTCTGAAAGACCTAACCCTCTCTCTCTGGAAGCATTTTCATTCTGTTAAATGACTTGCTTAGGTTCCAAAACTCCATTTCTGAAACTCATGCGAAATGTGCACTGAAGCAATGAATGAAACAATCCTAAACAGAAATACTAATGACATAATGATCTCACCTAATGTTAAATTCTCAGAGGAATCAGGGAGCTTCCTAAATATTTAAGGCAAGATGGAAGTAACGGAGTCTCCTTTTTTCTAAGTAAAATTATTGAATTGAATTGAATTTAGTGAAAATGTTTAATTATGCATCGGTGGGTATATTGAACAATTTTACAAAGTGCCAGGCACTGTTGCTGGGCACAAGAACTAAGAAGAAAGACACCTCACGGTCTGCTTGGAATAAATACCCAAAATTTCTGTGGTAAGCCACAGGAAGCTTTAAAATCGTGATTTAAATTCTTTGGTTAATCTCTCCTCGAACACCTTCCCACCCTCGCTTTCCTTCTGAGATTCATCGGTCTGTTCCATGCCTCTATGTCTCTGGATCTATTTTGTTCATCAGTTTATCTTGTTCATTAGATTCCACATGAGTGAGACCATATGATAGTTGTCTTTCTCTGACTGGCTTATTTCACTTAGCATGATACTCTCCAGATCCCTCCAGGCTGACTCAAGAGGGTAAGAGACCCTTCTTTTTACAGCTGCATAGTATTCCACGGTGTAAATGTACCACAGCTTTTTTATCCACTCATCTATGCATAACCCATGGACACAGACAGCAGTGTGGTGAAAACCTGGGGGTGGGGGAAGACAGGGTGGAGGGGGTTAGTGAAGAAAAAATGGAGGACATATGTAATACTTTCAACAATAAAGATAAATTTTTAAAAGCTAAATATTTACATAACATTTATCAACCTATTATTAAAGAAATGTTATAAAAAGGAAATTTCTGGAAATAAACAAATTTTTTTAAAAAATCGTAATTTAAAGAGGTAACCAGCAGTTGCAACCAACACTATTATGACTCCTTCAAGATGTGGACAAACTGGAATAAGCATAAAAAAAAATAACAGGAAAAATGAGTTTTTAAAAATATATACCAAGCTGTATTTTCACAAATAATATTGTTTATGGATGCATAAGTATTACTTGAGACTTGTTTATAATCACAGTTGTCCTCAAAGTTTTCATGGCTTGTCAGGTGTTAAAGGGATTAGCCTTGGTCAGTATGACTCTAGTATATTAACATTTACTGGGCAGCTACTTCTGATTGGCATCATGCTAAGGGCTAGAGGGGCAAAGAGAAAGCCACATCACTTGTCCCCAAGGAGCCCAGAGTTCAATGGGAGAGAGAAACAAATAAACACTCAATTACAGCAGGCTGTATTAAATTGCCAGGATAGACACACAAACGCTGTAGGAGCCAAAGAAAGGGACTTTATCACCATGAGGATAAGTGGGCAGGAGACCCACTGTAGCTCAATGTGTACATGTCTTGCTGATCATCAGAGCTGTCCAACAGAGGGACCCTTCAGACCTCAAGGACTGCTAAGGCAGACAGACCAGTTATCCACATGTTGTAAAAAATGTATAAGAGATTAAACTAGGTGATAACCTAGACTTTCCAATTACAGTGGGGCCTTGACTTACGAGTGTCCCGACTAACGAGTTTTTCGAGATACAAGCCGTCTCTTGGCCGATTTTTTGCTTTGAGTTGCGAGCTAAAATTCCGGTTATGAGCCAGCTTCAGATACCCCACCGCTAGTTGGCGCAGCGAACGTCACAGTGAATGCCACATCAGCCCAGCATCACGTGTCTCACTCGTTCACTGTTGATTTGACATACGAGTAATTTGGGTTACGAGCTCCATCACGGAACGAATTAAACTCGTAAGTCAAGGCCCCACTGTAAATATAATTCAAAAATTTCAACTCTGGATATATCTTTCTATGCTAAGTTACATAGGTTTATAACAAGTGGTCTCTGTTGCCACTTTTTAAGGTTCTTCAGCACACACTTACCCACAGACTTTACAGCTCTCCACGCTGGAGCAATCTCTGCCAGGACAGCTGGGCCCACGTCAGCAGACACCAGGTAGCTCCACATCAGTGATGGATGTGGCCTTCCCTTTTGCAACATGACTGCCCTGAAAATCAGAATTGTCAGCATCCTCCTAAACCATACATAGTTTCCCAGCCATGTTTAGGTTTGGGGGCCTCTTAAACTTGGTTCTCACTGTCCAATACTGGCCTCTGCCACCTCCACACTTGTGAAATCTCCTCTTTCTTCTTCTTCTCTCTGCCATGGTTTTCTTAAACTACAACCCAAACTCCTTGTGCTACAGGATGTCACTGTAATTTGCCACATTTATTCATGGCCTTCCACAGCAAGCACTCACCACAAAGATGTGAAATCCTGAAAAGGGGGATAGGAAAAAATATTTTTTTCTAAAAAGCAAAAGTAGAAGCAGAAAATCTTTTTTTCCAAGCCTGTTCAGCTCTAATAAAAATAAAATCTAACATTTATTGAGGGCTCCGTCTATGTCTAATACCCTTCTAACACTTTGCAGGGGTCCTCAAACTACGGCCCGCGGGCCACATGCAGCCCGCCGAAAACATTTATCCGGCCCGCCGGGTGTTTTTGCCGCCGCTGCCTGTCCTGCTTAGCAGCCGACTCATCCCGGGCCCGCAGTGCGCATGTGTGGGATGTCTGAGGGACAGTGAACTGGCCCCCTGTTTAAAAAGTTTGAGGACCTCTGCTTTATAGAAATGACCTCATTTAATTTTCGGAGTATGAGTCAATATCACTATTAGACACAGAAAACAGTGTGGCCAATAAGTTGCCCTCATTTCATAAAGAGCAGAGCTGGGTTTGAACCGAGGCAGTATGGGTTCAAAGACTGTGTATTCAACCACTACTCTACTCTTCCTCTCTGTGAAAGCACTACGTGACTGATTTGTTGACTACACCGGCTTACAGGAAATAAGGCAGAGAAGATGGGGGAAGGCAAGGGCTAGTTGCTAGATTAGCACGTATAATCCCATATATTATGAGCTAAAGCCAGTTCAGGCATGGACCTCCTGGTAGAAAGGATAAAAGCCACATGAAGTAGATCCACTTTGATACTATAAATTTAAGAGAACTAAGTAAAAGAACTGTAATCCAAGAGAAACTGACCCAAAATAATAACTAAGCATCAAAGATATGTGGACCCTTTCCAATGAAGACAGAGCAAAAACTACATGTGAAGGATTCCTGCCTTTCAAAACCAGGCAGAGGATTCCATAGAGCATTTTGCCTGCACTATTGTTAGGGCCTACGCATATATTGTAACTCTGATGCTATTTTATTCTATTACTACTCATCCACCTATCTTTCTTCCCAAATTTTATAACTGATAAAAATTTACATCATTAAAGTGTAAGACATTTGAGAAAAAGAGTCCATGCTTTGTTTTTTGTGTTGGTTTTTTTTTTGGGGGGGTGGGGGGGTGAATTTTTTGTTTTGTTTTGGGGGAGTTTTTTGTATCTCCCAAAACTCCTGGAACAGTATTTTGATAATAATAGGTATTTAATAAAGAGATGTTAAAATTAAATCTGCCCGTTAAAATTTAGATAACTCTCCTAGGGAGTTATATTCTCCTAGGGGAAAATATTTTTCCTCAAAAGCTTCTGAAAGGAATTAAATTAAAGAGGAAATGGAAAGTTTATTTTAATCAAACTCACCAAAATGACATACAGCAAAGAAGTGAAAAATATCAATAATTCTAAAAAGACCTAGGTGAAGAAAGTTTTAATATTTAGGAAGGATAAGGGAGGGTAGGGGTGTGTCAAGGGCGGGGGGGAAAAAAAGGACACTTATGTAATACCCTTTGTAATACTTTAAGCGAAAAATAAAAAAAATTAAAAAAAAAAATATTTAGGAAGGAAAGTGTCTCTGAAATAGAAAACGAATCAGAGAATGCAAAATCCATTTTAAATGGATGCAAAAGAGGTGGAACTTTGAAAATGCAAATTTGCACTGGAAACAAAATGACTTTTTGTAAAGCTTTTAAGCTCTAACCCCTGGCACAAGCTCAAACAGGAGCCTGGTTTGGGAAGAGGATTTTTCTTGGCATCTATGCTGCTGTATTTTCACATTCTTTAGAGCCACCTGTTGTATTATGCACCTGTCTTCTCTTAGGTGATTTAGTGCAATCAAGAGTTTGCATGTGTTTTCTAGCTGCCTGAGTTGAGCTTCTTCTTTTCAAAATATATTTAAGAGAGAGAGGGACAGAGAGAGACCGAGAGAGAGAGAGAGAGAGAGAGAGAGAGAGAGAGAGAGAGAGAGAGATGCCTGATAAAAGTAAACTGCTTTAGTCTGCCATGATTTTTATCAAAGTTAATATAAAAGTTCTGGTCTTCCCTCACCTCACTCCCCAACAATGATGGCTTTTGCCTCCATTATAAAATCAAAGGTAGCCATATAGCTAGACACATACAATATTAGTAACCTGTTCTCTGAAGAGAAAAATTGCAGTAGCCAGATAAGTTGTCAACAATGCTTGATGATACTATTGTGTTATCATCATATGACAATTACAATATGCATTTCTAAGAACTTACTATGAAGAATGAACTTTTTATCATTCCACAGCAAGCATGGACTACTAATTGAAGGACGCAAGCTTTTTTGGGAAACCAGTGACCTTTCTTTTGCTTTTAAAGTTATGAAGGATAAGAAAAAAATTGCAAGTAAAATTACAAGTGTAGATTCTTCATATCTTTATGGACAAAATATAGGCACATTCATATTCATTCTCTACCTATCAATCTCTCCTTAAAACCATTGCTAGTATTTAAGAGTATATCTCTGGCAATCTATAAAACTGCAATGTTACTCATGATTATTAGTATTTTCTTAACTAGAGGACCAATGCATGAAATTCATGCAAGTGTAGGCCTTCATTCCCCAGGGTGCCAGCGCCGGCTTCCCATTGGTACCAGGAACCCAGGCTGGCTTCCCTCTAGCTGCCCACTGGCACCTGGGACCCGGGCTTCACTCCGGCTGCCAGCAAGCACCCAGGGACCGGGCTTTCCTCCAGCCCCAGCTTCGTCCAGAAGGATGTCCAGAATGATGTCTGGTCTAATTAGCATATTACCCTTTTATTATATAGATCCTCACCTGAGGATAAGATTTTAGAGAGATAGAGAGAATTATTGATGTAAGAGAGACATCAATTGGTTGCATCCCATACACTTCCCAACTGGGGATCTAACCCACAACCTGGGTATATGCCCTGACCATGAATTGGACCCAACACCTTTTGGTGCACAAAGTAATGCTCCAAAACACTGAGTCACCTGGCCAAGACCTCATGATTATTTTAAAATGTTATCTTCTATAATTAAAACATATGTGATGCCAATGTTCATTTTTAAAATGTTTTAAATGTTTTTAATGTTCTTTCTGAACAAATACTCCTAGGTTATAACTGGTCATGATAGGGCAGGCCAACATGTGGCCCACAAGGGGAGCAGAGCTCCAAAATATTGATTTAGAAAAAGAGTTGACAAATTTTTCTGTAAAGTGTCAGATAGTAAATACAGGATGTCCCCCCAAAAATTTAACATACTTTAAGAGCTGATAGCTCAATTTTGAAAATGAAATGTATTTTAATAAACACTGTCTTTATAGTTAGTCAAAGTGAGTATGTACATTTTTGGGACACCCTCTATGTTAGGTTTTATGATTCGTACAGTTTTATTGCAACTATTCAACTCTGCCATTGCAGCATCAAAGTAGCCATAGTACTACAAAGCCACTGTACTCAAAACTGCCCGGTACTGGCACAAGAACAGGCATATAGATCAATGGAACAGAATAGAGATCCCAGAAATTGACCCAAGCCATTATGCTAAGTTAATATTAGACAAAGGAGGCAAGAACATACAATGGAGTCAAGTCAGTCTCTTTAATAAATGGTGCTGGGAAAATTGGATAGATACATGCAAAAAGTTGAAACCAGACCACTAACTTACACCAGACCCAAAATGGATAAAAGACTGAAATGTAAGTCAGGAAACTATAAAAATCTTAGGAGAAATTATAGGCAGCAATAATTTGCCCACACATCTCCTGAGCAAGGGAAACTACAGAGAAAATAAACTAATGGGACTATATCAAAATGAAAAGCTTCTGCACAGCAAAAGAAAACATGAATAAAATGAAAAGGGAACCCATTGTATGGGAGAACATATTTGCGATGATACATTCAATAAGGGGTTAATTTCCGAAATACATAAGGAACTCATAGAACTGAACAAAAGGAAGACATACAAACTAATTTAAAAATGAGCAAAGGACCTAAATAGATACTAAACAGACATATGAGATAATGCTCAGAGTCACTAATCGTCAAAAAGATGCAAATTAAAATGACAATGAAGTATCACCTCGTACATGTCAGAATGGCTATCATCAACAAATTGACAAATATCAAGTGCTGGCGAGGATGCGGAGAAAAAAGAACCTTCATGCTCTGCTGGTGGGGATGCAGACTGGTGCAGCCACTATGGAAAACATTATGGTGTTTCCTCAAAAAATTAAAAATGGAACTGCCATTTGACCCAGTGTTCCACTTCTAGGACTATATACTAAGAGACCAGAAACACCAATCAGAAAGAATATATCACCCCTATGTTCATAGCAGCACAATTTAAAATAGCTAAGATCTGGAAACAGCCCAAGTGCCCATCAGTAGATGAATGGATAAAAAGCTGTGGTGCCCCCCTGGCTTGGTTCAGTGGTTGAGTGTTGACCTATGAACCAGGATGGCAGGGATGGATTCCTGGTCAGCCAGAGCACATGCCCTTGTTGACTTGATCCTCAGTGTGGGGCATGCAGGAGGTAGCCAATCAATTATTATCTCACATCATTGATCTTTCTCTCTCTCTCTCCCTCTCCCTTCCTCTCTGAAATCAATAAAAATATATTTTTTAAAGGCTGTGGTATATTTACACCATGGAATACTCTACAGCTGTAAAAAAAGAGAAGGATTTCTTACCCTTTGAGACACCATGGAGGTAACTGGAGAGAAATATGCTAAGCGAAATAAGCCCATCAGAGAGCTAAGTATCACATGATCTCATTCATATGTGGAATAAATGGACAAAATAAGCTAATGAACAAAATAGATCCACGGACATAGAAGCATGGAACAGACTGACAAATCTCAGAGAGAAGGGGGTTAGGGGTGGGGGTTGAGAGAGTTTAACTGGGGAACCCAATATTAGACATCAGGAAGCAATCGGGGACTTATATCAAGGGAATCTGTCAAAGAATTTAAAAATTGTTACCATTGTGTATGCAACATAATAAGCATTTTTTATATGTTAATAAGAAATTTAACATACATATTTTATTTTAAAGCCTGACTTTCGGGATACGTAATC
>NW_005876435.1:0-10006 GCF_000147115.1 Myotis lucifugus | reverse complement strand
TTAATGTTGGGTGTTTTTGTTTTTTTAATTTCAGAGAGGAAGGGAGAGGGGGAGAGAGATAGAAACATCAATGATGAGAGAGAATCGCTGGGGATTGAGCCTGCAACCTAGGCATGTGCCCTGACCTAGAATTGAACTGTGACCTCCTCTGATTCCTAGGTTGATGCTCAACCACTGAGCAACGCTGGCTGGGCATATCTGCCCAAATTTTGAACAAGAGTTTTGTGTTATCAGAATGAATTTTCCAAGTAGAAATTGCTTCTAGTACAAATGGTGGTAGCATTTCCATTACACAGGAGTGGGCAAAAGTAAGTTTACAGTTGTTATACAAATAAATAATATGATAATTAATAAACAATACAAGAATAAACTGTTTTGAGTACTCACAACTGTAAAGCTACCTTGTCCACCCATGTATTATGTATATCATAAATGTATTTATAACCTGAGTGACTGACAGCTTTTCCTGATATCACATAGTTTCTCTTTGTTCATCAGTTTAATCAGATTAAAAGACAGAGATCTTACACATGACTCCTTGTACACCTGGGTTTTTGGACCTGTAAATTTTTCCTTCCCAAACACCTCCTTAGAAGTCTTAGCAGACAGCAAAGAACAGAAATTATATGCCATTAGATTGTAGCTTGCAGATGGGCAAATGATGAAAGGTACTGTAGATGTTTTTTTCCATTTAATCCTCCTAACAACTCTATACAAATAGATATTATATGACAAAAAGACACACTGCTAGTAAAGATCAGAGCTATATCTAGTATAAGGAGAAAGGATTCTTGCCCTAGATGGTTTGGCACAGTGGATAGAGCATTGGCCTGAGAATTGAAGAGTCCCGGGGTCAAGGTTACATATCTCAGTTGCAGGCTCCTCCCTGGCTCTGGCCCTGGTTGGGTGCATGCAGTAGGCAACCAATCGATGTGTTTCTCTCACATGGATATTTCTCTGTCTTTCCCTTTCTCTAAAAATCATTGGAAAAATATCTCGGGTGAGGATTTAAAGAGAGAGAGAGAGAGAGAGAGAGAGAGAGAGAGAGAGAGAGAGAGAGAGAGAGGATTTTTAATAGCTAGTAGAGCCCAGCAGATGTGGCTCAGTTGATTGAGCATCACTCCATGCACCAGGTCACCTGTCAGGGCACATGCCCAGATTGTGGGCTGGAACCCTAGTAGGGGGTGTGTGAGAGGCTGTTTCTCTTTCTTCCTCTCTCTCTCTGAAATCAATAAAAATACATTTTTTTAAAAAGCTAGTAGAAAGAGTGGGGAAGACTTCAGGAGGAAATGTTGACTGAAAGAGGCCTTTAAGTACGAATAAAATGTCTAAAGGTCCAGAAAATAGAGCAATGAAGTAAATTCCCCATGCAGATTCACAGGGACTATCCCTCCTACTCTCATACTCCTGAAAATTCCTCAGTACTTTAGAGCCCTGCAAATGCTCCGAACCCTACCCCAAACCAAACTTTCCTTTATAGCCAACCCCTGGCCGGTTTGCAAAATGGTTAGAGTGTCGGCCTGAGCACCAAAGTGTCTCAGGTTTGATTCATGGTCAAGGGCACATACTTGGGTTGCAGGCTCGATCCACGGCCCTGGTTGGTGTGCATGAGGCAGGCAATCAATGTTTCTATTTCTCCCCTTCCCTTCCACTCTCTCTAAAAATCAATGGAAAATATTCTTGGGGGAGGATTAACAAAAATAAATAAAATGTCATGTTTTTAAAAATGTATTTTATTGATTTTTTACAGAGAGGAAGGGAGAGGGATAGAGAGTTAGAAACATTGATGAGACAGAAACATCAATTCAACTGCCTCTTGCACACTCCCTACTGAGGATGTGCCCGCAACCAAGGTATATGCCCTTGACCGGAATCGAACCTGGGACCCTTCAGTCCCAAGGCCGACGCTCTATCCACTGAGCCAAACCAGTTAGGGCAAAATGTTGTTTTTTAAAATATATATATTTTTATTGATTTCAGAGAGGAAGAGATAGAAACATTAATGATGATAGAGAATCATTGATTGGCTGCCTCCTGCACACCCCCTACTGGGGATCAAGCCCACAACCTGGGCATGTTCCCTTGACTGGAATTGAACCTGGGACCTTTCAGTCCACAGGTCGACGCTCTATCCATTGAGTCAAACTGGCTAAGGCAAAATGTCAAGTTTTAAAGAACTAAGCACTTGCTGCCAATTTGAGTAACAGGTTCTAATGTGCCTTATCCCACAACTGCTTCTAGCAGTTCTGAGTCCCTGTAAAATGAGGTTTGACTAGACTTTTAAGGTACCTTCTAGTTCTATTATCTTTTAACTCTACAAAGACAGTAATTGTAAGTAGGATAATAAAAATTCCAATTCTCAAACCAGATACAGTAGTTCTGATCTCAAATGTAAAAATTTTAGTTCTGCTAGAATTAACCCAAAATGCAAGCCACCTGTTTCTCCCTCTTTTTTTTGGGTTCCCCATGACTATGGTTTTTCCACCACAAGAGTAGAGTGTTTCTTACCAAAGCCTCATTCCAAAGAGAAATGCCAAGTCTGAGTCAAAGAAGCAATCCAAAGAGGTCATAAGTGAAGAGAAGAGCAAAACAGAAGCAACCTGGATGAATATCCAAGTACATTTCCTAACAAAGATTTCATTTTGTAGATATCACCTCTTCTAATACTTCTATCCTTTCAAAATACCTCAAATTTACTTTTTATCTGTGCAAAGGGGCTCTTAAATATTTTGAAATGAATATCAGAATTGTATCTATGTTCCTAAAATAGAGATCGTAGAAAAAAAATTTTCAGTAATGCAATTGGCCTGAAGGCAGGTGGCCAACAATATATTGTTCTAGAATTTGATCTTATTTTTATGTAAAAGCATAATTAGTTTGATGAAATTTATATAATACACAGTATTTATTACAGAGGAAGTCTCTTTCTGTACCACCAATTTTAAGAGGCATATTACATTGCTAAAGTCCTACATACACAATGTATTTCATTTTCAAATTGTGAAGGGCTTCTGTGAATAGGTATATATTGAAAATAAAATTCTAAATTTCAAAAATATCTTGTGTCAGAGCTAGCCTTACTACTTGCACAATATCAATTAGTGTAATGAATTGTTATATAAATTTTTCAGCAATTATCAACCTCAGAGAAAGTCTATTTCATAAGAACACTTTCTAGCAAAAACTCAGACAAGTTTTTTTTATTTAAAGAATTTTTTTATTTTAGAGAAAGGGAGAGACACCTCTACTTGCTTCTCTAATTTATGTATTCATTGGTTGATTCTTGTATGTACCCCTAAACCCACAACTGTGTATGGGGACAATCCTCTAACCAATTGACTACCTAGCCAGGGCAGAACTACTGCCTTTAAATATATATAATTTTTATAGGATTTCAGAGAGGAGAGGGAAAGAAACATCAATGATGAGAGAGAATCATTGATTGACTGCCTGACAGGGAATTGAACCATGACCTCCTGGTTCATAGGTCAAGCTCAACTACTGAGCCACACCGGCCCGGCGGAGCTACTGCTTTTTAAATTTGATCCTCATTAGGTTTTCTAAACCAACATGCAATACTTTAAATAGAAACCTACTTTTCAGAAAAGGAACTGTATAAACTTCATATAAATTTCTAGGGACCAGGCAAAATATTATGTGCTTAGTAATTATGAAATACTAGAGTTAAATACTTTTTTTGTCTCACCACTATTTGCTGACTGAAAATATAACCGAGGTCATTGTTTTCTTGGCTGTTATCATAGCCAACAGAGGTGAACATACTATAACAAACATTTATTGCCCACTATGTGCCAGGCACTTTAAACCAGAGGCAGAATAACCTCTTTCAAACCCCAATGGGGGGCTTGAAAGAGGCAGCTGATTGATAATTAATTCCTTTCTCGTCCTCTATAAAAACACACACACACATACGCAACCTAATCCAAAGCACTGAGTGCAAATACAGCCTGGCTGGTGTTGATAAATGGTTAGAATATCAGCCTACACTCCAAAGGGTCATGGGATTCCCAATCAAGGGCACATATCTGGGTTGCAGGTTGAATCCCCGCTCAACATGGGGCATGAGGGAGGCAACTGATGTCTCTCACACATTGATGTTCCTCTCTCTCCCCCTTGTGCCCTTATTAAAAATCAATTGAAAAAATATCCCCAGGTGAGGATTAAAAAGTGTGAATACATGTCTGTAGCTGTGAAAGGCCTTGGCTTTTACTATTTTTATTAATTAGAAAGCGAAGTCACCAGCCAAGTGTGCTGGCAGGGAATAATGCAAGAGAACAGATTTGAAGAGGTGGAACAAATGAGTGGAAATGGACTATACTCCTCGGAAAAACTAGAGGCCCTGCACACAAAATTTCATGCATGGGTAAGGTCCCTAGGCCTGGCTTACATTCAGGGCCAATCTTCCGTGACTGCCGGCCCCATCTCCTGCCGCCAGTTGCCCTGTGTGGGGTGACCAGGGCCCCACTTACACCCACCTTGGCCTGGTGCCACTGTCTGCTGCCACCCCCCTCCCACACCCAGTTGCCTATTCCCCATTGGGCGATCAGAGCATACCGGCCAGGGGGAGGAACTATGAGGTTGGCTTCAGGCACTGATTGGCAATCGAAGCCGGCAGGCTGGGGGCAGCTCCTGCATTGAGCGTCTGCCCCCCGTTGATCAGTGTGCACCATAGCTACCTGTCATTCCACTGTCCAGTCGATTTGCATATTACGGTTTTATATATGCTTTGCAGTACCATGAACTCAACAAAGGTCGAAATGTACAGTAACACGTTATACCTCGATAATGATTATATATCATTAGAGATGCCAATTTGCAAGGTTGTAGGATTGCATTCAGTATTATGCCACTACAAGCAATATTCAGGGAGAAAAAAACATTCATTCAAAAATTTATTCAGTACCTACAATGTAAGTAGTGTGCCAAAGACTTCAATGAGCCCTAGCTGATTTGGCTGTGGATAAAAAACGTGAGCCTGAGGATTAAAGGCTCTTGGGTTTGATTCTGGTCAAGGGCACATGCCCGGGCTGCGGGCTCAATTCCCAGTATGGGGCGTGCAGGAGGCAGCCGATCCATGATTCTCTCATCAAGGATGTTTCTCTCTCTAAAATCAATTAAAAAAAAAAAAGGCTTCAATGAAGGGAACTTGTAGGAGTCAGATTAAGCAGATGGGTGAAAGACGTTATGAGGCCAAATCCTATCCTATGTAAGGGTAATATGCAAATAGACCAAATGGAAGAACTGGTCGCTATGATATGCACTGACCACCAGGGGGCAGACGCTCAACGCAGGAACTGCCCCCTGGTGGTCAGTGCTCTCCCACAGGCTGAGGGCAGTGGCAGGAGCCTCTTCTGCCTGTCAGACATCCCCCAAGGGCTCCTAGAGTGCTAAAGGGTGTAGGCCGGGCTGAAGGGACCCTCCTCCCCAAAGTGCACAAATGTCATGCACCAGGCCTCTAGTGTAATTATAAATGGCTTGTTTTGGGTAATGAGCATCTCACTGATCCTCTCAAGCCATTAAAAAATAATCTGAATGAATAGCAGTCACTTCACACAACTACTAGAAACTGTAACTTTGTAGAGAGCCAGTTATCAGGAAGGTTCTATGAAGAATACAGATAGAGACCATGCCGGTTCTATCAGTAGATAAAATATTGGCCAGACTAAAGGGTCCTGGATTTGATACCGGTCAAGGGCACATACCTCAGTTGTAGGCTCCATCCCTGACTCTGGTCAGGGTGTCGTGAAGCAACCAATCTGTGTCTCGCTCCCTCTCCACTCTAAAAAATTAATAGAAAAATATCCTTAGGTGAGGATTAACCCCCCCACCCCCAATAAATAAGAGGATTCAGTTAAGTTATATGAAATAACACTTGTGTGCATTACAACTTTAGGGAGGGAAACAATATCTTACAACCAGGAGAAAATGGCAGAAAAATTGTTATTTATACCAAGTCAGGACCAATTATGGTTCTTGAATCCTACCACTCCACGTCACTAGGCCAATAGTGATGAGAAAAGGGTGACAGCCTCTGGTGATTTGCATATTGTGGGTGCTTCTGGAGTGCAAAGCCACAGCTCTAGTAATGTTATTTTATGCTAAAAACTAAAGGCACTCCAATTCCTAGAGAAAACGTGTATTGCTAATGTATTTAGACCTTTACATTAGCCTCAAATCATCTTATCCCATTCTCTACAACTTTCATTCACATACCTTTATATTGTTGAATTTTCCAGTCTTTCCTTGAACACTTTTTCTTTTTTAAAAATATATTTTATTGACTTTTTTACAGAGAGGAAGGGAGAGGGATAGTTAGAAACATCATTGAGAGAAACATCGATCAGTTGCCTCCTGCACACTCCCCACTGGGATATGTGCCCGCAACCAAAGTACATGCCCTTGACTGGAATCGAACCCGGGACCCTTGAGTCCACAGGCTGATGCTCTATCCACTGAGCCAAACCAGTTAAGGCAAACGCTTTTTTGCAATTTGTCCAAATCCCAACAATCCCTCAAGACCTAGCTCAAAGCCCAGCAAACACCCCTGGAGCACTTCAAAGGACAAAAGAAACTTCAGAGCCCTTTGTGAGTTCCAGTTTATTATATGGTGCCAGAAAGTGAAACATTTCTTCCCACTAAAAGACACAAACAGACTAAAATTTAACGTAAGTAAAACACTATAAATGTGATCATTTATCTTTTGCACTACCTCCCAGGTGATAATCAAATGACAAAAGGAACTATAATTTGTGTTAGAAGTTTTATTCAAAAATAAATGCCCACAAAGTGCAATTATTAATTGCCAGAGTTTGAATGTTAATTTTAAGCTAGTATTAATTACTTTTCTATCAGTGATTTCCTTTTTTTACATTAAAAATTATGCCACCATTCACATTTGTTTGTTTAGCTAGACCACTTTAATCACACACGCGATCTAGCCATTCATCTTCTTCCCTTGTTTTGTTCAGGTCCCTCTTACCATCATCTCTCTTGTATGACTTGCTCTTCATTTCCCTCCATGCCAGTACAATGCTGGAGTGAAGCCTGGAGACTAAACTGAGGGGAGGGCCCTCTTTCCTATAATACATTGGGATCTTGTGGCACTTCAAAAATTAATGGCATACTATTTTGGAAAGAAATGAACATACTACTCAGAAGAAATAAATCACCTTCCCTGGTGAAGCAATTAAATTTTAACTTCCATATACCGTCCTTTTTTTTCAACTTATACCTTTAAGGAAAATTGATTTTGTGGAGGAAGGAAGATAAAGAGATAGAGACATAGAGCACTGATGTGAGATACATCGACTGGTTGCCTCCTGTATGCCCCTGGCCGGGAAATCAAACCCACGACCTCTGGTGCAAGGGATGATGCTCCTGTCAACTGAGCCACACTGGCCAGGACTATCTTGTTCTTCTTTTTTTTACACACAGGTTTGTTGTTCTACTTCATGGATTCATTGGTTGATTCCTGTATGTGCCCTGACCCAGGACTGAACCTGAAACCTTGGCAGTTAATATTTTACTGTAATATATTGATCCCTATAAATATTCCAAAGAGAGCACAAATATTCCCCCCCCCCCCCCCCATTTTAATAATCAGCTGCCTATTTTTCATTGGAGCTAGAAAACAAATGTTTGTAAATTGAAAGTTGCCATTGGGTTTAAAAATAGGAACATCTGAGTAACACCTCTTGAAGATAACCTTTAAAAAAGCTTGAAATATAAAATTAGTATTTGAAAGCACTATACAAAAGAAAAAGAAAACAAACCAGACAAGGAGTAAGGTACATTTCAATTTAATCATTGTGAACACCAGTTTATAAAACTGCTGGCAAGACACGCAGACATTAGGTCGCAAAGGAGATCCAAGAATTCTTGTTCATGTCTACATATTATCTTAAACTATGGAAATTTGGCTACTTTCTTCCATCACTATCACATGCATTTAAAGTTAAATACTTACCAAATTTTCAATGTCTGCTTATCCTTGCTAGGAAAGGACAGAGTTCCTTAGAAATTTACTTCACTTTAAATCTTAAAGACATAAATTAAGGGTCCATACATTGTTTAGTACTTTACCTAGAAGAATGCATCACCATTATCACATACTCAGGTACCATTTTTCAGATTTTAGAAAACTATCATTGTTCATACTAAAAAGCATTAAGAGTTGATTGTTCATTTTAAGTTTACAAAGATCAGGAGGAGATACAAAGTGAAAACATCCTTAGTGTATATTTACATTACCTAGCTTGTGGCTCAAGACTAGAGGGGAAGGTATTAAACGGGGTATCAATTAACTAAAAATATACAGAGGCTAATTTTCATGGTTTACAGTCCCAGAAACCACTATTTCTAACCCAAGTTTTTCATGCAAGGTTAGCTATTTAAGAACACATTGGAAATTTTGAAGTCTCAGTCAAAATGAATCAATTAGCCTCACTCAAAGAGAATCAATTAACCAACATTACCATATTTCAGGCCAGCCTCCTTCAACCTTACCCTCCGCTTAATTGCTCACAAATCACTACAACAACAGTTTCAAGAACAGATAGGAATTCTGGTATTTAAATTTTACACCTATACAAAGTGAGAACCAATAGAAATTTTGGTTGTCAACTAAAAAAAAATCAAAAGCTTAAAATTATAAATGCTAGATAGTTTTGAATAAAAACCCTTTTTTCCATCTCACCAAAAGGAAATAATTTGTGTAAAAAGTTTTTGTGGTTAGTCTGTTAAGTGAAGTTCAGAAAAAAACACCAAAAAATGAACCCAGATTACTGCAGAAATGTCAAGAGGTAAAAAAATCATCTTCTTAACATTCTCAATTCAGGTACTATCTAGAGTGCAGCCCTAGCCGGTTTGGCTCAGTGGATAGAGCATTGACCTGTGGACTTATTGGTCCTGGGTTTGATTCTGTCTGGTCAAGGGCACATCCCGAGTTGCAGGCTCGATCCCTAATGTGGGGTATGCAGGAGGCAATCAATCAATGATTCTCTCATCATTGATGTTTCCATCTCTCTCCCTTCTCTGAAATCAATAACAAAATATATTTTAAACAAACAAATAAGTAAATAATAAAGAGTGCAGAAATTCAGATTGCCCACCACTCTTTGAAGTTTCCCCTTTTGGTAAAATTTAAAAGGAAAAACTATGATATACAAAAGTATAAAATAGTACTCACCAGAATGGCAGCTTTAAAGAGATGGTTTTAAGGAAAACCATTTCCACTGCACCTACACCATTTCTTATACAGTTTTAACTGTGAAAGGCAATGAAACTTAAGCCCTTAGGTAATTTTGTATTAAAAACCAAGTGGATACCTTATAAAATATATATTTTTTCATCAGTTGATAAATTGAGGCTTTAAAAAAATTTAACTGAATGTTGATCACCCTCCTAGTTGCTTTTATGGGTGGACTGTCTCAATCAAATTAGACAACATTACACTTCGGTATAAAGGAGGAAGCCATGAATCTGTCAATGCTACAAACTGGAAGGATGGTTCAGGCTTTCATAAAAGCTAAGCTGCATGCTTTATTCTTCATCTTGGTATTTTAAATTTTTATCAACTTAAGAGTATAGTATTTAAAGGTTAAAGGATATTTCTCATTGATGGTTCAAGGCAACAATAAACTATGGTAGACCAATGAAAACAATAATAAAAACTTGAACATCTTTTACAATCCATTACATCTCTGCTCCTCAAAAGAAATATATGGAGAATCCATCTAGATTTCTTGATGGGTAGTCAGCTTTCATTTGAATATTTAAAAAGTAAGGTTTGTTATTTTTGGTTCAAAGTAAAATAAACCCATCATGGTGGTGCACCAACAGAATAGGTTCTAGTTTACAAAAAATGAACAAAATTAGTACTTATTTACACCAAATTACTAAAACTTTTTACGAGCTAAAAAACCCACCACTTATCATTGCTAAAGGTGAGGAAACTTTTTGGGTTGATTCATACTGTAAAAAGTTG
>NW_005876434.1:0-10007 GCF_000147115.1 Myotis lucifugus | reverse complement strand
AATGACATGGAGTGGTAACTACTAGTTTTTTAGAACTGAACACATAGCAGGCACGAGGCTCACCACTCACAGGCTCCGGCTGGCCCACAGATCAATGGAAACAGACCTCTGGGCCGTCTTTGTTTTCTCAGCCTCGGCCCTGGCACACGTCTGCAGTCCTAGAACGCTAACTGCAGAAGCCAGATATGTCTCCTGGTTTTTCATAAACAACGGTAGCTCAGCACCCGAGGAAGAGTAATAAAACCTAAGACACTGAGCTCAGAAGACAAGATTTCTGATCTTAAGGAGGTGGGATCTTCCTGGGCTGTTTTTGAGAAAGTCGTTATCAACCTTCTGAGCCCTCAAATACGTAATGTGGGTCATGGTACCAGCCCTGTGACTCTCACTTGGACATTTTAAAGTAAAAGCAAGGTGATAATTATAAAATTACTTTGAAAAATGTAGAATACAAAAAACATGGTGTTTTCTGTATATACAAAACCCTCTGAATTACTAGCTCTGTATAAACAGATATTATTGAGTCAACACCTAAAACAAAATGCTGATGGTTTCCCAAATTCACATAATGGTGAAGTGTAGAGGCAAACATCCAGCAGCAGTTCCAATCGCCATCTTCTTGGTGCTTTGAAATTGCAAATATCATTTTGATCACACTTGTGCAGAACAAATACATAGAATCAACCCCAGCCATGATGTCTGTTGACTAACAGGCATGGATTTTGTCATTATTCTGCAAGGTGGAATGGGCTCAACTGGGTGGTTATTCTTTTGACCTCCCCTGAGATTACTCTGAAGGCTCATCCAGGGTGGGGTGCTCTGGGATACAGTCATCTGAAGGTTCACCTGGGGCAGGGTGCTCTGGGATGGCCCTGATGGTTTGGTACATCAGCTGGAATGGTTAAAATAACTATGAGCCTCTCTCTCCACATGGTCCCTCCAGCAGATAGTGGGACTTCTCTACATCATAGCACAGGGCTCCAAGGGAAAACAGAAGCCACAAGTCATAGAGCGGTCATTCTGCTGCATTCTATTGGTCACAGTCAAAGGCCAGGTCAGATTCTTGGGGGGCTAAGACTTTACATCTTAATAGAAAAGGAGGCAAGATCGCATAGCAAAGGGGCATGTTGAAAGTGGGAGATTATTGGGTCACCTTTGAAAGTTCTTGCACAGTAGCTTCATCCCTGGAGCAAGCCATTGGTGATCTCTGCCAGAGAACCCTCCTTTCTGGGGCAAGGAGGGCAACTCTGCCTCTAACACAGACAAGAGAAGGGGGGTCATCCATATGGGTGACCCTCTTTCTCACTGATGAACATTCTAGTTCCAGCTTTTTTGAGAAGCGATTTGTCTACTTTTGATTGAAAACAAAACCAAAACAAAAACAAAAAAACTAGCACAGGTAGAAAGCCATAAGGAACACTGGCCTGTTGCTGGCATTAAAAAGAAGATGGAAGCTGCCCTCTAAAATTAATTTACGCCTCCCCCATACTTATTCAGTAAATATATCTTATGCCAGATTAATAGGAGGAACATATTTGGGGAGAGAAAAATCATGGCTTACACATGTTGGGTTTCACATGGAACATCCAGACGGATAACTTGATATTGAAGGTATCCGTGGTGTTTTCTGGTTTTATTTTTTAAAATTTGTCTTCCTCAAGTGCAGGCATGGAACACAATCCTGGCTGCATGTTATATGTAACCTGCCTGCTCAGACTGTTCTGTCCATGGAGAAGGGTCTGAGTACACAATTAACACTGTGATTCTTTGTTTCCCAATGGAAGGGCACTGTTTTGTCAACAAGGAGTACAGTAAGAATTCTAATGCCAGGTCCATAAGTGATCAGGTGGTCTGGGGCATCCTTCCAAGTTTATCTGGTAAAATAGATCTGACCCTTGAGGAACTTGTCATATAAATCATTACGTTTAATTACGGTTTATAATTATGCTTATACATATATTTCATTCTGTCAGGAGTGAGGAATTCATTTACTAATATAAACGAAAGCTATGCCCTCACATGCTGTACAGGGTTTCCTTGACTGTTATTATATTGTGTGGACAAACTTTGTGGGTTTTGTGTGTGTGTGTTTTCAGAGAATAGAAAATAATTTTTTTAGGAGCTCAGCTCTCTATCAGATCGCAGCGTTGGTCCATTAGTTCAGAGGCCACCAAAGTATGACCCGTGGGTCAGATCTGACCTACTAAATATTATTGGCAGTGATGTTTCATGGGAACATGGCCATGCCCATTCATTTACATACTGGCTAAGGATGCTACAACAACAGAGACTACATGGCCTGCCAAGCCGGAAATTTCATTTTGTGTCTCTAGAGTAAAAGCTTGCTAACCTCTGGCCCGTTTAATCCCTAAGCTCACCTCAACCCATTTCCCAGAGTTCTGTGATTCCATGAATCTATGCCGTAGGTTTAGTTTCCACGCTGTTGAGGGTGTTTGCTCAGAGGGGAGGCCTGGTGACCTGCATGTCCAGGAAACATCAGCCTGGGGGTGTTTGAAAGGACGATGGCTAGAAGCGCAGAGAGGTTGGTGGCAAGGATAACAAGCATGGGAGGACTGTCAACCCCCCAGGGAAAATACATCGGATCATTAAAAGGTAAAGGAAGACAAATGCTCAAAAGATACAGCCTACAGGAGGCTCCGTTTATATTTTGCCATTAAGACGTTGCTCTTTTCTTATTTGCACTTTTCCTATAATTTCAGCAATCAGCAAAGTTCACTAGCAATATCTTATCGGTTAATGACAAGAACATCTGGGTCCCTTTCCCCTGGATGCATTTTAATCAAGTCATTGACAGGAAGCTCAGCAGCTGAAAGCCATCTATTTCCTCTGGGGTGATTGCATAACATAATTAAAATTTTTTCATTGGCAGCCATGGTAGAAGAGAAGCTCCATGCGTGTGGCCCCATGGATGCGAACTGCTTAGCATTTTTAACACTTGAGGAGCTTGTCATATAAATCATGACATCATGCTCTAAGATGCCATTAGCTGTTTGGTGCTCATGCTTAGCACTGGCTGGTCAGTGGAAACGATTCCAGAAAGTCTCTAGGTTTCAGAATCATAAATAGCAGGCGATGTCACTTGTGTTGGGAATACTCAAGTGTCTGTGAACAGAACCCCCGCCCTTCACTCATCAGCTCTCAAAGCCACAGTGAAATAAAGATGCATCTAGAAGACATCACATGATCTACTTCCCAGAGTAGAATTCTCTTTCCAAACTGCACCCCTTGAGTAGCTGTGTAAACTGAGGGGTTAGTTGCATTTCTGGGCCCAGTCTCTTCAAATGACCAACAGGTGTATGAATGCAATTCCTACGTCACAGCATCATGTCCTGGGCAACGATGTGGTCTCGCTGCCTAAAGGGGGACCTGTTAGCAAATTTAAATCATTAATCATCCCAGTGTGTAGTATGCTTGGCTTTTCTTCCCTGTATTAAACTGAGGTGTAACCTATATATACCGAACGGGGCAGATCTTAACCAGTCAGATGAACAAGTTCTGCAATTTTACACACACATGGCAACCCCAAAGGAAACGTGAGAAGAACTTTGCACCATCCCCCAAATTCCTCAGATCCCTTTCAAACAATTCCAGCTGCCTGCTTCCCCAGAGAGGCAATTACTTCAAATTTCTGCATGGCCTCTGCTTGGTCTTCACATGAACGCACTAGTACCATGTGTATTCTTATGTTTGTGGTGTTTTGCTCCCTACATAATATTTCTGAGATCCACCCAAGTAGTTGTGGGGTGCTTTTTATTAGTATATTCCATGAATATGACATAATTTGCTTGCCTATTATACTGTGGATGGATGATTGGGTTGTTTGTAGTCTGGGGCTGTTAGAACTAAGGTTGCTATGGACATTCTTGAATAAGTCTTTCTGGGGACCTGTTTGCATTCCTCTCAGGAAAATATCTAGGAGAGAAAATGCTGCATAGAAAGGAAGTCACATGTGTGACTTGGTAAGACACTGCCCAAAGGTTTTCCATGGTGCTCGTACCGTGTCACACACTCAGTGAATGAGGGTCCAGTTGCCACTTGGTATTGTGTCAAACTGGGGGTGTGGAGGGGACCCCTCCATCCAAAATTTAGTTCAGATGCCTGGACTGATGACCCCACATATACACATCAAAAGGTATATAAAGTTCATTGCTGACACAAGCAGCCTTGCTGGGGAGGGCAGAGCAGGCTCCCATGTAGATCCTAAAAGGCTGCTTTTGAGACACATTGTGTATCTTGTGATTTTTTTTTTCAGTTTGGCTAAGCATTTCCTGGGTATGATTTTCCTTGCGTTTGTCTTGCTTGAGTTAATTCTGCTTCTGGAACATTTGGGTTGGAATCTTTCAATTTGGAAACTTCTCAGGCCTGTCTTTTCAGCTATTACCAATAACTTATTCTCTTTCTACTGTCCATCTGGGATTCCCATTGCATTGGTAGTAAACTATTACTTTATGTCCTGCAAATATCATACACCACATTTTTCAAATGCATTTCTCATTTCCCGCTTTAGGTTGGTGTTGTGTGTGTGTGTGTGTGTGTGTGTGTGTGTGTTTTTAATTGGGTAAGAAGATTTACCATGAAATCTACCCTCTTAACAAAGGTTTTGTAAATTGTAGGTACTATGTTGTAAAACAGATCTTTAGAATTCATTTGTTTCGTTTAACTGAAACTTTATACCCATCCTCCTCCACCCTCAACACCTCACTCTGGCAACCACCATGGCCTACTCTCTGCTTCTATGAGTTTGAATAGTTACATAATGAATATGTTACATAAGCGGAGTCATGCAGTATCCCTCCCTCCGTGACTGGCTTCTTTCATTGAGCATACTGTTCTCCAGGTTCATCCCCATTGTTACAAATGGCAGGATTTCCTTCTGTCTTGAGGCTGAATAATATTCAGTTGTATGTATAGACCACATTTTCTTCATTCATTCATGCCTGGATGGTCATTCAGGTTGTATCTACATCAGTGATGGCGAACCTATGACATGTGTGTCAGAGGTGACACGCGAACTCATTTTTTTGGTTGATTTTTCTTTGTTAAATGGCATTTAAATATATAAAATAAATATCACAAATATAAGTCTTTGTTTTACTATGGTTGCAAATATAAAAAAATTTCTATATGTGACACGGCACTAGAGTTAAGTTAGGGTTTTTCAAAATGCTGGAGGGCCGAGCTCGAAAGGTTCGCCATCACTGATCTACATGTTGGCTATTGTAAGCAATGCTGCTGTGAATGTGAGAGTTCAGATATCTCTCCAATATTCTGAACTTGATTCTTTAGTTCCTTTCAATGGATCCGTCTTCAAATTCATGGGTACGTTCTCCTGTTGTATCCAGTGCACTCTGTAAGCCACCAAACAAGGTCTTCATCTGATTTCTGATTCTTTTCCATTTCCGGTGTTTTCACTTTACTAATTTCCATGGATCTGCTGAAATCACCTCTCTTCACTCATGCCGTCTTCCTTCCCCACTCTCTCTGGGAACATAATTATCGCTGTTATTTTAAAATCATTGTCTGATCCGTTTGACCTATCGGTCATCTCTGGTTCTTTTTCTATTGACTGTCTTTTATCTTAATTATGGGTTACTTTTCTTAGCTCTTTCGGTTTTTTTCTAGTTTATAATCGGACACCAGAGATTATATGTGAGAGAATGAAAGTAGACACGTAGCGAAAATAATATTTATGCTCTAAGAAGGGACATCAGTCTTCTGTCAATTGCCAGTAGGAGGTTGAGGGAATCTAATTTGCCATTTATCTAGGGCTGGGTGTTGTCTCAACTTGCTTCAAATATGTCTAAGGCAGAATGAAAATGTTCCATTCAAAAGGGCTTTTGGAATTGCCCACTGACAGAATTCTCAAGCTTTCTTTCTCCCACCTTACCCATCAGCTCTGCATGTTCTGGAAACACTGGGTCCCTCTGCAGTTTCCCGGAAGGTTGTTGAATTTTCATGGTGCTTTTTGTGCCCCACGCGTCCTCCTTGAGCTTCCTGTGCTTTGGAAAATCTCCCTGAATCCCTGCCGCTCAGCCTCTAGTGCTCAGAGAGCCAGGCAGTGAGGAGGAGCTGCTGTGTGGGAGGGGGATTTAGCTTCCCTCTCCTGCTCCAGTCCCAGGTCTCCGTGTCCAGCAAAGGGCCTGGACACTGGGCATCTCTCCCACAAGCCTATCCTCCCTGCAGCCTTTCTCTCGGCACCCTGGAACACCCAGTAAAAGCCCGGAATGCTGGCATTGGGATAGTCTCACAAATATTTGAAATAGTCTTAACTTTGAAATGTCATGGTTCCTGAATCTATATATGGCTGTTTCTGAATTTGTGGGAGAGGGAAATAATGCCTTTCCTGTGAAGATCAAATTAAACAAATAAAGTGCTTTGAGAAGTATACGATCTCATGACCATTATGCAGGATAGGGCAGAAGTAGGCTTACAGTTGTCCATATGGAAAATCATACAATAATTAATACATAATAATAGAAGAATCAACTGCTTCCCATACTCACAACTGTAAGCCTACTTTTGCCCACATGTATATGATATATTCCCATGTCCATATCTGGTTCTCGAGGAAAACCTACTAACAACAGAGAGACCCCTCAGATTGTATGTTTTGGGGTGTTTTTCTTCCCAGATACCAGGGCGCTGTGACAGTAGCAGCAGTGTCAGAAACCTTAGCCAACCAAGTCTTCACTGTTGGGGGATTTCTTTTCCAGCCTTCTTCAGAGTAATAAGTAATTGTAATTTTGGAAAGACTTTTTCAGATTCTATCTCAAGCAGTTTATTATGGTACCTTATTCAACGTTAGGGGGGAAAAGTGAGTAACTGTTGCCATTAAAATGAAGGCATTAAGACTGAAGTCTTAGGCCCCAGTTAGTATAAACGATTCAGGCTTTAACTTGGTCTCAATAACTCCAAGCATGTGTCCTTTCTACAGAGTGCTCTGATCGTTTAGGATTACAGTATTAGGTGGTTTCAACTGCTTTTCTCTTTCCCTCAGACTCTTTCAAGATAACAGCACTCCCTTAAAACATGGAGGTCCCTGGTTAATGTATATTTTAACATAAATTTTATAACATTGGATCCCTTTGCTAACTGTAGCTCTGTGAACAGAAAGCCAATTTTCTCCAAATTCAAAGCTTCCCTCCCCTTTTTCTAGGTAGATATGTCTAAGTTCTTTTATTGTAAATTACCTGCACCATCTCTGACTCTTAAAGGACTCTGTTTTGCTGATCTCCAATAGAGTGTGTGTTTACCCCTGTAACTCATAATTATTAGTGAGTTTCCTCCGCCATCTCTACAATGCCATCTGGAACGGCTCTTTGTTTTCTGTCCTGAGGCAAGACATCTGCCAGTGACCTATTTTCTTCATTCCGAAGCTCCTGTTTCTCCAAAAACACTTTGGTTTGTAAGGAATTTAACACACACACACACACACACACACACACACACACACACACACACACCACAGATGAATTTATCAGAAATAGACATTACATTTGAATGAAATGTGATTTTCCTCCTCACTCTTATTCCGGTCAACTGTTCTTCTTTCTTAAATCACCAGTTCCTTCTAAACTCTGATAAAAACATCGAATTGGTATGTTTTGTCAGGGATCATAGAACTCCCTATGGACTTGGACCTAGTTCATCCCTGCACTGCTGAACTGTGTGATAGATGTTGGAACCCTCTCATAAGACCTTCAGGAAACTTGTGGATGCCCGGGCTCACTTCTATTTTGTTCTCTTCGCCTTCCTGTGGATTTCTGGACAGTGTAGTTGGCTTTAATGATTATGACTAAGTCGAATTAGTCTGTATAAGTAGTTGAAGAATATTGAATGAGTTTTGCTATTGTTCGTGTTTTTAAGGAATTGTCAAAGCATTTCCTCCACAATAAGTTGGGTGCATAGAGTTCTGGTTTATCACCAGGAATGTGCTTTATAATCATCAAGGAAGCTTTCAAAATGGAAAAGTCCCTGCCTCAAGCCCTAGACTGCATGATACCCTATGTGGAGTGAGGTCCAGGTTAAACCAGGTGTGCTCCCGTGGTAAGGAGGGAGGAGGACCATTACCAAGGGAAGCGCCAGCACCCGTGCCAGGCTCAGAGAATGCAGCAGTGACCGTGAGAAGTCTTGGTTCCCAAGGCATTGATGGTTTGTGTAAGAAATGGGCACAGACATGCTCAACTGAAATATAGCGGGTAGCGCACCCAGCTGGTGTGCGGACTAGAGAATGCGTTCAGGAGAAAGTGGTTCTCAGCTCAGTTCTGAGAAACAGACTCATCCAGGTGAAGAGAGGAGGGAGAGCATTCCAGACAGAGGGAGCGGGCTGGACAAAGCCCCGGGAGGAAAAGAAACCCTCAACTATTTGAGGAATTTTAAGTAAAAACGGTTGGTGGGAGTGGGTGAGAGATAACATCAGGTAGGGTCTGGCCAACCAGGTCAAGTATTCAGATCTCACTCTTATCACCCTGAGCCGAGTTGTGAAATCTGTAAACCAGGAGCCTCAGAACAAAACAAACCTTCCATCACTTGCAAGCCCTGAAGTTCTCGGCAAGGCACTTACATCTCCAATCCTCAGTTTCTAACCTTTAAAATCCGACCAATCATACCAATCTCTCCCGTGAGTAAAGACAGAATGCTATCACAAGTAACAAGTATTTCTCTCAGGACTTTTCTCCGATCAGAAGGCCATTCTTGGTTCTTTTTCTTTAACCATCAGCTTCCAGGCTGTGGCCACCTGGAGGCTTGGAGCCATAGGCGAGGGAAGGGTGGGATGCGGCCACAGCCACCATGAGTGCGCTGGCAGCACGAGCAGAGACGGTACAGATAACGTAGCCAGTGAGGACATGGATGCTGCGCTTCCAGGCATGTGTGGAGGTAGATGTAGAGGTCCGAGTCCTGTTCATTGGCCTCGGGATGGGAGGTGTGGCTGGTGTCTCTGCTCTTTCCTTCACGGGTACAAAATGGCCCTGCCATTGCCCCTCATACAAGCTGCATGAGTGGAGAAAATAATGTGTGTGTGTAGCCCTTTCCCACCACCTCCTATTCTATGAAGAAAGGAAACCTTATTAAAAAGTCCTCAAAAGCTGTACCTTTAAGTCCCACTGTTCACCAGTGCAGTGCATCCTTAGATAACAGAGCAGGATCACATAAAGGATTTACACGGAACATAAACATTAGGACCGGGTGCAGCGCCTGCCTGCCTTTCCCATCCTGTTACTCATCTGATATCTGGGCTAAATCAGATTTCTGTTAGCAAGGAAGGAAGTGAAAGGCACTGCTGGTGAGCAGGCAGCAGTATCTGACGGGGATTAGAGCCTGGGAGCACCCAGGGGAGGGAAGGGGAAGGAGGAGCAGTGAGCGGGGGCTTCACAGGAAGGAGCGACGTTTGAGTGGGGATGTGGCAGGGCCAGCCCTGTCTGAGAGATGAGAGAGAGCCTGCAAAGTATTCAGAAACACAGAGCAGAGAGACCAGGAAAGTTACATGATCATAGGATCAAACAACCAAGTAGAATGAACTAGGAAAATGAACTAGGGCTACAGACCCGATGTTTAAATAAGCCCCAAGAATCTGCTTGGGGCTGCAAGTTGGTTACTACCTTTTAGCCTGAAATCCTCTTGGCAACTCACAGGGGGCATTGGCCTGTGCCAGCCCCTCTGCTGCCCAGAGCTGGCCTGGTGGGAAGATGCCATGTACCTTCCCCGACATGCTAACACACTGCCATGCCTTTAAATTTAAAAGAAGAAGAAGAAGAAGAAGAAGAAGAAGAAGAAGAAGAAGAAGAAGAAGAAGAAGTTGACAAAGCTGAGAAGTTTTAAAAAACAACCTCTTGTGGATGAAAGGGGCCACATGCTAACCTGACAGGCCCAGAGGAGGCCTGCATGGCAGTCTTGAAAACTCAGAGACCTAAAGTAACCACAAAGGATGGTCTGAAATTAAACTTTAACTAAAAGCAGTTATGGTGGGTAGTTACATCCTAGGCTGGTAT
>NW_005876433.1:0-10011 GCF_000147115.1 Myotis lucifugus | reverse complement strand
TATTATTCTGATATTAGTGCGCTTGAAGCTGTCCCAGAGCTCCTTACACTATCTTCACACTTTCGGATTCTTTTTTCATTTTGCTTTTCCAGTTGGGTGTTTTTTGTCGAATCTTTGGTTTGATTCTTGTGCTCCTCTGGTCTGCTATTGGGTATAATATTCTTTATTTCAGTCCGTGTATGCTTACTTTCTAATTTCTTTATCGTAGCATCGAGGGTCTCATTAGTTTTCGTGAGGCTCTGCTCAAGTTTATAGCAAGCCCTCAAAATTGCGATTCTTAGCTCCATATCCTCCATTTCTGTCATGTTTTTTTGTCTCCGCATCTTTTATGCTTTCTTGGTGCACCCCCTTGTGGTCTTTGTGCGCAGTCTTGTTCTAGCCAAGCCTTAATTGTTGTAGTTAACACTAGAGGGATTTGACCACCAGGCCGACTGGCTGTAGGAATCAGCTGTGGAAAACGTCTGTCTTCTGGAAAGGCGCTAATCCAGCCTTTGCCTGAGGCAATCGGCAAATGGCTGTGCGTAGGGCTTGGGCGGGGCGGGATCAACAGGGCGGGCGGAGGGAGCAGTTATGGCCGCTCTCAGTCCCGTTCCCAGAGGCTCTGCTTCTCAGAACCCCGGCAGCCGCTGCAAACCTCGGAGAGAAAGCTGCCCTCAGGTTCCAACTGATGCCGGATAATCCCGCTTCTCCCGTCTGAGTCTGAATCCCTAGAGACTCGCCCGGATCTGGAGCCCAGAGTCTGAGACTCACTCCCGACCGAAAACGACAACCGTGCCCTCAGCCACCAGCCCGCTTTCGCGCGCCCCTCGGTACCTTTGTATTTTCCACACTGCGCCTCCTCTGAGCCTCGGTTTGCTGTTCTCTTTCCTTCTAGTTGTAGAGTCTCTCTTCAGCCAACCTTCCTGTGGTTCTGGGTGATGTCCGTTCCGTCTTTTAGTTGTATTTTTGAAATGGTTGTATGCGGCAGCGGTCTCCGGTGTTTACCTACGCCGCCATCTTGGTCTCTCCTCTATTTGGTCCTTTAATATGTACTTTAGTGCTCACATGAACCAGAGTTTGATTCATTAGGATCAATGTTATACATTTCGTTAAAATAGAACTTTTCAATAAAGTGCCTCCCTATAACATGGTGGTGTTCTTATTAAATGTATTGGCCTGATTTGTCAGCTGTGAGCTTTAAAAAATAAGAAAATGAGACTGAAATTAATCTCACACATAAAATAATTCTCCACAGCTCTAGTGCTTCCATATGTTTTTAGGCTATTGATATTTACATACATCAGAATAATTAACTCTGGGACATGAATTCTTATGACTGTCTAAAAACATTTCGAGGGTTTACACTAAAGAGTTTCTGCTTTTCAGAATTGCTCATCAATCATTGTAATAAGTGAGACAAAGACAAGAACTACCCATTTTTATTCATTGCCATTTTCATAGAATCAATGGAACAAATATTACTTTCTCTGCAAAGAGATCAACATGGTCTTCCTCCCAGATACTTTGTTTCCTATTGCAATGTTTGTATGTATCTATGTTTAAATGTTTATGTGTACATGTAAAAAAAAGAATACATTCCCACTCAAATGTAAATATGGCATCCTTCTTTCTCCATAAGTGAATTTCTGTAAAACTTAAACTTCCTAAGGGACAGTAACTCATGAAGCAGATATTCAGTCAAGTTGGTCATAGCTCATGCTTACAACACTGTTGGTCCCATCTCAAAGGGTGTTCCCTCTTTCTTTCAAATGTAGTTTTACTCTAGGTCCACAGAGATACCTATCTATCTATGTCCATGGGTTTAGGGGAGGGGCCTCTGGTCTACATGTTCTTCTCTTTCTGGCTGCAAACAAATTCTGGATGATCCTTAACTTATCTTAACTAGACTGAGCCACTGTCTCATATTTTGCTCAACCGGCTGCTGAAGTGTCTTGAGGCTGGTCTAACTCACGGTCTATACCCTTCGCCCCCAGTTACTTGGCTCCATTTTGGTTCTCACTGATGCTTCAGATCCTGTGAGTCTCAGAAATGCCTGCCATCCAGGCCCTGGCTTAGACTGTTCATGTCAAGGCCTCCATCTCAAGGCTTCTATTCTCTCACCATGAGGGCCACAGCCTCGTGGCAAGCTTGGCTCTCAGTCCTCAGCTCTTCCACTGGAAGCAGACAGAACTAGAATGTCTTGTGCAGACCTGACACCCTCTCATGTGTACTCTCTTCTCAGACCTTCCAAACCACTCTCCCTTCTCGGCTGCAAATCACTGCTCATTGTTGGAGGGCAGAAACTTAATGGTGTTTAGCAGGTGAGGAGGCATCACGGTAGGATTTAAAAAGCAGACCTCCAAAGCAATAAAATTTCTAGGTACCGCTCTTGCAAGAAAAAATATATAATGTTATCTTTAAGTGACAGTGAAGCTTCTAACTAAAATACACCTAATTCAGATACTTTAAAAAAAATCCAACATTGACTTCTTCCTTGTTAGGTACAAAATTCATTGCAACTTTGAGATTCTCATATTGTTGTAGTCATAGTCAGTGTATGAAGATAAGTTTTCTCCATTGGGGAAAAAATAAGTCAGCATTGAGAGCTGAAGCTGAACAGTGACTGTGTTATTCTGGGCTGACCTTGCCCTATTTTCACTTGAAGTAATAAACTTCATGACCAAGCCTTCATGGTAGAATGGATACAAAGAAAGAAATTGACTTACCAATAGGAGGATGTATCCAGAAAGTGTTTTAAAAATAGACTCCTGGTATTACATTTTATGTTTAGTTTGGATAGAATAGAAGTCTTTCATGTACCATGACTGGTCTGATTGGTCAGTTAATGACAAAAATAACTTTTTGAAGAGTCATTTTTAAATGTTTAATATAGATGTACTATTGCAGTGTCACCCATTTTCCAGTATTTGGAAGTAAGGCTACACCTTGTTGTTGTTTTGTCTTTTGTTTTTGTTTTGTTTTGTTTTTACACATGACTTTGTTGATTGAAGTGCTATGTTCCTTATTGTGTATAAACTATATCTTTAATATGTTGGCTTTTATCTCCAAATTGTCTTTTTTAAGTGAAATGAGAATGCAAACATATTTGCAAGACAGTCCAAGACTAGAATTCTCATAGAGTTTACATTCCCCACCCAATCTTTTTGTGTGTGTGGTTTTTCAATACATAATTCAAGACTCTTTTTTTGCAACTTGATTAAGTATTTTGAAAACATTAAGCAGTTTAAACAGAACTGCTCTCATTTCATGTTCATATTCCATCAGGTAGTATAAATAATGAAAGAAGTAATAAAAAGTACACCTGAAAAAGTAGATTTTGGAAACAAATTATTCTTGGTAAGCATGGAGCTTATCTGGTGGCAGCAGAAATGGGGAATATTAGTCCATGATTTAGTAGCCTTGAGCAGTCCTTGGGTGATATATACATATATATATATATGTACACATATACATATGTTTGCAAAGGAAATTGCAATTCTTAGTTAATCCAAAAGGTTAGTTAAGTGGAGGCCAGTTAAAGGGCTTCTACCATATTTACACATCTTTTTTTTTTTGGTACGGAAATATAAATCATGCATATATTATGTAATTCTGTTTTTGTTGTTTTGTGGGGTTTTTTTTAAGCTTAGTTGAATTCAATAGCCTCTAGAGCCCCTTGTGGTGGACACATACTCAGCGTAGTATTGGGAATACCAAGGTGAACAAGAACTGAACCCTGAATGTAATGAGGGTCTGAAAGGGGATAGAAAACGCTCATCCATAGTTCATGTATTCAATCCCACCAAGCATGAAAATTAAAAGGATATGACTTCAGCTATTAGAAATAGGCCCCCACATTATTTTTTCATCTCAATTTTTCTCCCAGTACTTTATGAAATATTCTACTATATAATTTAGAGCAGGTTTTAAAAACATAAAAACAGCTGGGTAAAAGTATGTGACCTCATCACTAATTGTCTGTCTACATTAATTAATTTTATTAATTTTGTTAATGTTCTTCACTCCAGTGTGAGGAGGGTTATTGTCTTTCTCAACCTCCTGAGATTTCTGATGCATGTATGTAGCTCTGTGATACTGTGAGCAGGACAGCACCCAATGCTTTGGCTGATGTTTTTTACTCACGAACTGCTCTGTGCTTTATGCCTCATTCGCAACCTCTGTTAACTCTGATAATGAGTGGCTATTATTATTTGTCCTTCCAGCATTGATAGATAGATTTTAGGCCAATATTATTTTTCTCCAGTTTCCCCTCGTCTTTTTGAAATTTATAGCAAGCACAAAATGAAATAATTTCTTAATAGATAACATAGTGCCAATGGGGGAGAGGTCAATGGGGGAAAAAGGAGACATATGTAATACTTTACACAATAAAGAAATTTTAAAAATTAAGACAGCTTTTTCTAAGTCTTTTAAACTAGTATCGATTTTACTATCAGTTTCAAAATTATAAAAATATTTTAGCATTAAACGTGTCCATTGTGGTTTCTTTAACAATGAATCTATGAGTTTTTCAGGTCACTCACCAAACTCCTTTGAGTTTCAATTAAAAATTGGTGAAACATTTTTTAAACTCACACATAAAAGAATATAAGGCTTTTCAATGGAAATCACATTCTTTAGCACAATCTTTCTGCTTATACCTAGTATTTTTTATTCATTTTAATAAAATTGCTAGCCTGGTGCCTGTCACATATGTGGCACTCAAAAAAGTTTATGAAATTAATGCATTTGAGGGGAAATAACTGTTTAGTTAAGGCTTCTCTGTGTTAAGTGTTTTCTGCAGGCGGTTCTTCATTTCTAAGGAGTGAATTTTTGAAGCAGAAATGCAGTGCCACTCAGAACCCTAGCAATTATCTAGTCCTTCTCCCCCAGTTCTCAGATGAAAATTACAGCCAAAGAAATTCTGTAATTAACCAATGGCAAGTTAAACTGACCTCAAGCTTGTAGATGTATTACTAAGTCATGTAGTTTACTTGGTTTGAAGGATTGGTTTAATCAGCACCTATTAAGTATGTGTAATGATGAAGGCACTCTAATAAGTGCTGAGGTTTAAACTTATTATTTTTTTAAAAAAAAGAATGAAACATGAAATTCCTACCCCCCCCAAAAAAAAAATTGTAAACTCTGATTTGGGAACCACTGAAATTTGATTCTCAAGCTCAGGACAGGAGTCTGGGCTGGAGATATTGATTTCAGAGTCATTAGCATCCAATTGTTATAACTGAAGGCATGTAGTAAATGGGACCTAGCAAAAAAGGGAAATCAAACAAGAGAAGTAATAGAAATAAGGATGGATAAGTCTTCCTGGTGGAGACTTATTTATTAGTGATACAAAGAGAATCGGGGAGAGGGGACACAGGCACATAGCATGAGAATCAGAAAATAATAGTTTGTTGAAAATCAAGGGACACAGAGAATCAAGTAGAGAGGGATGGGTGTTTTCATAATCGTTGCAGAAAACCCAATTAGGATGAAGACACCATTGAAATCAGAAATTCAAAAACTGGAGATTCTTGCAAAAGTGCTTTGCTATTAAGGGAGTAGCATATTAAGGACCATAGTGTAGATTACAAAAGATTTTGAAAAAAAGAAAAGGGAAGGAAGGAAGATACAGATCAAAGACCAGCATTTTCTAGAATGCATTCTGTTAACCTCACAGTTTTTAATAGCTCTTACTTGAAAAATATGAAGGAGAAGGTGGGGGCAGAGTTTAGTTGTGAAGTATCTTAGGGAAGCTAATTAAAAAGTTAACTTCGCTACAGGACTTCTCAGAAAATGCATTTGGGAAATGGGAATGGAGAGTAACCACAAGGGGGTGTATTTGGTCATCTACTTTCTTTAAAAAATGTTTTAAAGAATACATTTTGGGATTAATTTTCTACATTAGCCACATGTCACATTTGTTTTGGAATAAAAATGAAAAGCCAAGATGTGTAACTCTAGCAGAAAGAAAAGGAAGAGAAGGAAAGAGCATGAATTTTTAAAAAAGTGCCTCATCTGTATTGAGATTATAATTGACATTGTGTAAGTTTAAGGTGTAAAATGCCTTGATTTGATACATTTATATATTGCAAAATGATTACCCCCATAGGGTTAGCTTACATCTTCATCACATCACATAACTGCCATTTTTAAGATCTACTCTCTGAACAGCTTTATTAACTAGAATGAACATGCTGTACATTAGATCCACAAAACTTATTCATCTTCAAACTGGAAGTTGGTGACCAACATCTCCCCATTTCCCCACCCCCTCACCCCTGGAAACCTCCATTCTAGTCTTTCTTTCTATGAATTCTGCTTTTATAGATTCCATATATAAGTGAGATCATACAGAATTTGTCTTTCTCTGTCTGACTTATTTCACTGAGCCTGTCCTCAAGGTCCATCCATGTGATAGATGGGAAGAAACCCTATTTGAGTTGAGGCATGAATCCCTTCTACCCCAAGATAAGTTTGATCAGATTTGAAAATAAAGGATTGGAACTTCAGTATGTTTAAAGTTTCAATGCAGACAGAGCACTTCTGAAGGCAATCATACACTCAGATAATGACAGAGCCATGCAACAGAATCTATTCATTTTCATTTTCTTCACAAAGACAGCAAGGAAAGATGCAGTAAAGAAAAATCTAACAGTTTCTTAACTGTGATTGGTAAGGCTGATAAAAGAGAAGCAAAAACATGAAGCAAAGAAATTTAGTAAGTACTTTTTATACCTCAGCTTTATTGAGATATAATGGACATCTAATATTGTGTAACTTTAAGGTATACACACATAGATTTGGTACATTTATATATTGTGAATTGATTAGCTGACACCTGAATCACATCACATAATTTCCATTTCTTTTTTGCAGTGAGAACACTTAAGATATTCTCTGTTAGCAACTTTCAAGTATATGACGCAGTATTATTAACTATAACCATTAGGCTGTGCATTAGATCCCTAGAGCTTATCCTATATAATAAAAGGGTAATATGCAAGTTGTCCCCTCAACTGGGAGTTCCACTGAAGTTTGAACAGGGGGTGTGGCTGGCCCGCCAACTACCCGGGGCCCCTCCCCCCGGCTGGCCCCGCTCCCAATCGCCCCACCCCCACCCTGATCAGGGCGGGCTGGCCTGATCTCACCCATGACAAATTCATGCACCAGGCCTCTAGTTCATCTTATAATTGGAAGTTAGTACTCTTTGACCAACCTCTCCCCTCTCCTCCCACCCCCTGGTAACCACCATTTTGCTCTCTGCTTCTACACGTTTGTTTGTTTTTTCAAATTCCACATATAAATGAGATCATACAGTATATGTCTTTCTGTGTCTGACTTATTTCACTTAGCATAGCGTCCCTCCATGTTGTCACAAATGTCAGGATGTCCTTCTTCTTGTGGCTGAATTTTATAGATACCTACAGGTATCATCTAAGTCTGTACATATCTATCTATCTATCTATCTATCTATCTATCCATCCATATAGCTATATAGAGGTATATAGACATATCCCTACATTTTATTTATCTATTTATCTGTTGAAGGACATTTAGGTTGTTTCCATATCTTGGCTATCGTGAATAATGCCACAATAAATAAATGTTTAATTTCCTTTAGGTAAATATCCAGAAGTGGGATTGCTGGCTCATATGGTAGATCTATTTTTAATTTTTTGAGGGGCCTCCATACTGTTTTCCATAGTGGCTGCACCAATTTACAATCACACCAACAGTGCATGAGGGCGCCCTTTTCTCGACATCTTCTCCAATACTTGTTATCTCCTATCTTTTTTATGATAGCCATTCTGACAAGTACGACGTGATAGCTCACAATTTTGATTTGCATTTCCCTTATGATTAGTGATGCTGAGCAGCTTTTCAGGTACCTGTTGGCCATTTTGATGTCTTCCTTGGAAAAACTTAAGAAGATTGAAATCCTATCAATTATTTTTTTTACCACAGTGGTATAAAACTAGTAATCAATTCCAAAAAGAAAACTGGGAAATTAGCAATTATGTGGAGATTAAACAGCATGGCTACTGAACAACCAATGGGTCAAAGAAAAAATCAAAAGGGAAATAAAAATATATTTTGAGACAAATGAGAATGAAAATAGAATGTCCCAAAACTTGTGGAATGCTGCAAAGACAGCTCTGGGAGGGAAATTTATAGTTAGAATAGCCTATATTAAAAAAATAAATGATTTCAAATAAGCAACCTAACTTTACACCTCAACTAACTAGAAAAAGAAGAACAAACTGTGCCCCAAGTTAGTATACAGCAAAAAATAAAGATCAGAGTGGGACTAAATGAAGTAGTAACTAAAAAGACAATAAGAACATCAAAAAACTAATAGCTGTTTTTTTCATTGAATTTATTGGGGTGACATTGGTTAGAAAAATAAACAAAATATACAAACCTTTAGCTAGACTTAGCAAGAAAAATGAGAGGTGACAAAATGATAAAGAGGAGACATTATAACCAATATCACAGAATGCAAAGGAATGTAAGAAACTACTATGAATAATTGTACACCAACAAAATGAACAAATTAGAAGAGATAGATACATTTTTAGTATCATTTATGGTCTTACAATATTGCTCATTTTCTGGCATTCCAAAATCTTATTAGCATATTTTGGTGTTAAAATTGTTAGAAGAATACACTGGTTAACAATGGAAATTTTGTTTTGTAATTTTAAACAAAATTACTATGTTCAGAAGAAATGTTCTAGGGAGTCATCTTCCTTCACTTGTCCCATCTGTAGAGCATGGTTTGTGTTATGGGTCAGAACTTCCCTTTTAGGCCAGTCTTGACTAAGCCATCTTCTCACATAATTGGACAGAAGCAAAATGCTGCCTCACTGAAAATGTCACCTGCCCTAGGTTGGCATTATGCTTGAGATTATAAGTATGAGAATAATTCTCAAAGAGCTCTCTTTATGTCCATCTGTAAAATGTTACTACCTGATGGTATCTAAGAGGATAGATTAGATTATTTTATTAGGTCACTAGCTTTAATCCTTGATAGAGAGCAAAGTATTCTAAAAATAGGGCCTAGGGGAGACAAATTTGGCTTTAGCCATTAAACATTAGAGCTGGAAAGGACTGCTGTTGACTTCAGTGAAATGAACTTAGAAGAATCCCAGTTCCAGAACCACTTTGGTGGGAGGAGTGAGCTAAATCAGTAGAGTTCCTGGTTCCCCCATTATTTTTTTTCCTTTTCTTCAGGTTTCTTTTTACATTGTGGTCTTCTTTATTAGATTAAAAAAGATTTTAAAACAATGATTTAATCTAAATGTTCCATAATGAAAAGGTGCAAAATTAGTTTCGAAGAGACAAAATGATTTTCCCAAGTCATAACTCTAGTAAAAGATATTAAATTGAAACCAGGACTATGGTTTCTTGAATTTTAGTGCCTAGTGCTTTTTATTTCACTTTTCTATTCTATTAAAGATCTGAGAACCCAATTGAAATGCCATAATAGGGCACGATGGCTTAAAAATTTGAGAGAATGAAAGAAAGGGTTGTAAAGAGGATTGAAATCATCAATGATAATTCTTGCTTCATGAATTTTGCCTTCAAATAATTCTTTTCCCACCTGTTTGAGTATATATGGATATTGGAAATGACAAAGAATTAAAATAATAAAATAAAATTGTGTCCAAAATGCATGAGGTTATCAATCTATATCAGGGTTCTCAACCTCAGCACTATTGGAATTTGGGGCTGATTCATCCTTTGTTGTTTGCTCTCCTGTGTATTACAGGATTTGTAGGGCAGCATCCCTGGCCTCCACCCAGTAGATACCAAGAGAGATATTTGACATGACAATCAAAAAAAATGTCTCCAGACAATGCCAAATATCCACTTGGGGGCAATATCACCCTTGGCTGAAGCCACTCCTCTAGATAATGTAGACTCTAGATCAGAATTGAGAAACCTAACTGGAGATATCTTACCATGTGTTAGTTTTTGTTTATGGGCATTTGTTTCAACATTTTAAGTGGCACAGTAAGATATCTT
>NW_005876432.1:0-10011 GCF_000147115.1 Myotis lucifugus | reverse complement strand
TTAAAAAATAATTTGACTGCTATATTGATATTATTTGATGAGACAATGTTATATTTCATCCTTATTTACTAATAATGGCTTTCTTTAGTTCTTTGAGCATATCTAAAATAAATGCTTTAAAGCAGAAGGTCCTCAAACTTTTTAAACAGGGGCCAGTTCACTGTCCCTCAGACATTCCACACATGCGCACTGAGGGCCCGGAACCAGTCTGCTGCTAAGCAGGACAGGCAGCGGTGAAAAAACACTCGGCGGGCCAGACAAATGTTTTCGGCGGGCCGCATGTGGCCCGCGGGCCGTAGTTTGAGGACCCCTGCTTTAAAGTTTTATCATCTGTGCTCTCTCATAGACTGTTTTAGTTATGTACTTTTTAAAAAAATATATATTTTATTGATTTTTTACAGAGAGGAAGGGAGGGAGATAGAGAGTTAAAAACATCGATGAGAGAGAAACATTGATCAGCTGCCTCCTGCACAACCTCTATTGGGGATGTGCCCGCAACCAAGGTACATGCTCTTGACCAGAATCGAACCTGTGAACCTTCAGTGTGCAGGCCGACGCTCTATCCACTGAGTCAAAACAGTTAGGGCTTAGTTATGTACTTTTTATTCCTGTGTGTAGGTCATACTTTCTAGTTTGTTTGAATTTCTTCCATTTTTTTGTTGTTGTTGAAAACAAGACATTTAAGATAATATATTATAGGCACTCTACTTATTGTTTCCATAATCCCCAAGATGAGTTATTGTCTGTTTGTTTATTTGTTTAGTGACTTGGTGGGTGACTTTAGTGACATTTATTTCTTGCACAGCATGAAGCCTCCCATTTCACTCCTCGGAGTATAATGTTTGGGCATGACCACTTGCACCCTAGGGTACCATTGATTTTAGCCAGACACTTTTGGGAGCCTCTTTCCCTATCTCTCTGTGAAGCTGTCTGGCTCTATGGTTTCACAGCAGCTCCAGTGCTCCATTAATTGTTGGCTAATTGCTTATAGTTGTTGACAATGACCTAGGCAGTGATGGCGAACCTTTTGAGCTCGGCGTGTCAGCATTTTGAAAAACCCTAACTTAACTCTGGTGCCGTGTCACATATAGAAATTTTTTGATATTTGCAACCATAGTAAAACAAAGATTTATATTTTTGATATGTATTTTATATATTTAAATGCCATTTAACAAAGAAAAATCAATCAAACACATGAGTTTGCATGTCACCTCTGACACGCCTGTCATAGGTTCGCCATCACTGACCTAGGGCATACATTGTTCCACAGTCTCATTCAATTAAAATTCAAAGGTATAGTTTTCAAGGTTAACATCTGAGGTTTATTCTGACACAAGAAGTGCTCTTCTTAGCTGTCTTTTTCTCTATAAACTAGCTCCTACAGTCTACCTTGCTAGTTTCATGGATCTTAAAGAACCATCTGATTACTTATCATCAAACTCTACTTTGTTTATGTGGATGCTTTATACACAAACTTCCCTACACTCTATTCTAAATAAAGTCAGTTCCTTTGGGGAAAACTGTGGAGCTTTTTATGATTATGGCCTACCTCTCCTATACAAAATATCCGAGTCTCTACTCCAGAGATGGGCTCATGGGCATGGGCTGTTTCTCTCAGATTGACACCCCTGCTTTGTGAACAGGTCCCTAGGGATGAGCAGTAAGCTCTGGTCTTCTTGGCTTGTGTCTCTGGGCATGAAACCACTGCCTAATGACCAAGGTAGATTGAGGACATTCGGGGTTCCATTATTTGAGACTTGCTTTATTGCCACTTGCTGTGCCAAGAAGCAGCCGAGTGGAAGAAACACTCACATGGAATTTAGCTTCTGCAACATGGAGCTGGGGGTATGAGAAACTCCACAACCCAGGTACTGCAGCTCTTGATTGGGAGCTGAACTAGAGGACACTGCATCTTCTTTACACATCTCCAGAGAGGAGCTTATGCCATGCTGCAGAAGGAAAGGGAGAGGAGGGAGTGAACAGTGGTCAGGTGCCATAGACTCCTGCTTTTCTTACTGAGTTTTTAGTAGATTTTCTGTAATTTTTCCCCATTTCACATATATATATATACACTTTTACCAGTTATGATCATTTCACTAGAGAACCATGCTGTAGAGTTCCTCTCACCACCATATGTTATAGTGAATCTCTAACCAGTAATGGATTTTCTTCCAGTGCTTGCTTTTAGCCTAGAAAACAACTTTCATTAAAATTAGTTCACAAAGCCTTAAGTGTGCAGAAATATAAAAATGACTTTTAATAATCTGACACTGGTTAACCCTATTTATCTACTTAATCTAAAATCAAGTGTCACTTTCATCACAGAATATTTTTTCTGACTTCCCAGGATCAGTTAAATTGCTAGAATATATACTTTGAAAACCTATTATAGTGATAATTTTTCAATTTTTTGTCATTATTACTTAGTATATTCATCCTCCAGCAAATTTAAAATTTCATAAAGATAGGATCTAAGGAGATTGGGATCCGCTTGGTTTTAGTTTTCATGTGTTTTGCTGCTGGTGGTGGTACTGGTGCTACCAAGTTATATATTAACACAAGAAAAATGCTTGGAGTCTAAAAATCTCTCAATAAATATTTATTGAAAAATGGAGGAAAAAAATTTCTAACATAGTTGTTTACAACTAGTTCTATAGGATAGTTTCTTTTCTCTACCTTCAAAGTCTGTTTAGACAGTCTAAAAATCCCAAAAGCCAAAAGCAAATCCTAGCAAGGAACTATTAAATGGATCTCTCTCTCTCTCTATCTCTCTCTCTCTCTCTCTCATTTGTTTGTTTCCACAGTCTTCTTCAACCTGGGTTGAAGAGAAGTTGCACTGTATGTGTATAATTAGGATAAGTGATAAGGAGGGTGAATTTCAATACAAGGTTTTCTCAGATTGTCCAGGTCTGGATCTATGAATTCCCATTTAAGGTTTATTGCAATAGTGTGTGTGAGGTAGCTTTTAAGTGTGTTGGAGAGAAAATAAATTGAAAGAACACGTTAATGAATTGTCAAACAGGGTAGTGTTATTTAGGATTGAGATGAAGAGAAGCATCACCTGGAGGGATATTTGAATTTGATTGGCTAACTATATATTATATGGGTATGCTAATTATTGAGGACTATTTTCAAGATACCCTGCCTAAGAAAGAGGTATCTTGGGTTCTCAGATCAAAAAGTAATACTCAATGTTTGAAGTTTGTTTCAATATATTTACATTAGTGGCCCCGGGCACAAATGTGTGCACATTGAAAGGAAATTAATTAGAATAAATATTTTAATATAGCTAACATAGCTATTTGCCCTTTCTCTATAATAGAAGTGTCAACCAAATTCACGATCAACAATGACAGATCAAAACACACGTGTGCAATTGGAGCCAGCGAGAGCTTTATATGCATCGTGCATGTGTGATTCAACTTAGCCTTTTATAAATATAGAATAAACTTACTTAATTAGACCTGCTTTCTGATGTAGCTAAACATTTTCCAGCCCAGTGAAGCACCCCACCTTTTCTTTCAGGTAAGTATCAACAACACAACAGTAAATATCAACAGGAAGCAGATTATTATTGTAGATCATGCAGGGAGAACAAAGGGTAAAATATTTAACTGCAGCAGTGTTTGACTATATTCTGAGCAGTGAGAAAACCTGAAGTTATTTTCAAGGTCTACCACTTCTTTTCAGTCGGGTCAAGTTTCTAAGCTTTCTAAATCTCCATTTTCCGGTGAATGCAAAGAAAATAGGATTCCACCAAGTCTCCTATCTACCTACTCCAGGACTTCTGTGAGGATCAAATGAGATGAGGCACAGGAAAACACTTCACAGACATTTGGTTAAAGTGTAAAATGTTTCCACCTGGCTATAAAGCAAGTCATATTTCTGGGCTGAAGAAACTCCAAGGAGGCCAGTGGCTAGGGAGAGGAAGCCAGGCATTGCTACACGATGTCATTACCTGGTGCCCAAAGTGAACGTTTCTGGGCTTGGCTGGGCTATGGGCTGCATTTTGTGCCATGGGGTCTCGGCAGCGTTGGCTCGCGATTTGGTGGGCTGTTGCTCTGGGGTGGTGGCCGGGCCTGTGTCCCATTTGGGGGAAGCTGAGTGTTGCTTTATGAGCACCAGGTCCATGGTTGCCATTTCTCTGTAAATGGCCAGTGTGCATCATCGTGACTGATCAGACAGTCAGACACTTAGCATATTAGCCTTTTATATATGCAGATGCTCAAAATAAGAATGTTATTGTTTTATACTTAGATACTCAGTGATTTATTAAGCACAATTGTTGTTTCTTTGCTTAGCCTTTTCTTTGTTTTACTTTTAAATTGCTTTAAACTATCTTCCCAATATGTGCTTATTTAATATTTATGTTTTATACAAAATTGTGCTCTACAATTGATTGAAATATTTCTTGGGGAAGAGGGGTGATCTATCATTTTTAAGAATTAGGTTATAGTTGTAGAAGTATTAGCTATTTTCACTTAACTTTGAAAAGAGCAGAAAATCAACAGAAATGAGGAACAGGGTGCTGGCCTCTGAATAATTATGCTGTGATTCTATGTCTCTCCAATTAAGAAAACCACACTGAGGAACAGAATTAAAATTAACAAGCAGGTTGTTATTTCTTCATTTGGATTGAAGCCTTTAAAAAATTTCTTAGAGGGCAATCATTGCTACTTTCATTAAAAGATCCCTTGTTAGAAAAAGAAGGACATTGATTTTCCTTTTATTCTTAATGGAATATAGAGACATGCAGAATGAAAGCACAAATATAATGAGTGCAATCCTGAATTCTTTCAGAATAACTATAACATCCTAAACTTGTTATCCTTCAAGGACAAAGTGTTTTGAGATATGTTTCCATGATAGTTTTCACATCTTAAAATTAGCTAAAAACTCACAAGATCGGACCATAATAATTCCCTATGGAGATAAATTGAACAGTTTTTGTAATCTCTACTAAACTCAGGACCATCTTTTATTTTACTACCCATAAGCAAGAGAAAATGTCTTCACAGCATAATATAAATAACATGGCTGAATCTCATGTTTGTACTGGCTATCTTGATAATTTAAGCCTAAAGTTTGTTCAGTCTCTTCTTTTTCTCAGCCATTATTTAATGAAACTAACCTCAGAGGGACATCTTTTAACCAATCCTTAATTGCTTTGAAATTTATAGGGATACATTTCAAAATAACTAGCTCTAAAGAATTAATAAATTCCTGGGAATAGCATAATTACATTGGCATATCTCTCTTCTTTAAAACCTGCAGCATGAATTGCAAACTACACATACAAGCCAAATATCTATTAAAATACAAAGAATAGTTAACAATTTAAGTTAAAACATTATCCCATGTTTAGAAATTACATGTGTCAAAAGTAGCAGTTTATCTGTATAGTTTTTCTCCTGATCAGAATCACTTGGGGATTTCCCTAAATATTTAGACCAGCAAACTCTGCCTGAAGATTGTGATTCAATGCAATTTTTATGAATCTTCAGGTTTACACTGCAAGAAGAATGCCACAGGTCACTTCCTGTCCAGACAAGATGGCATAAGCCCATTTTTCCATGATCCTCCTCAGTAAATAAAACTACAAACCCTAAAAAAATGATACAAGGGACAACTGAAGAAAAATCTGAAATGTAGTAGTAAGGGACGCTGGAGGAATCATGCAGTAGCAGGTACCTTGTATCCAGCCCACCCCAAAGGGGATGGCTACTTGGACCCAGCATTTCCTGATGTTCAACCAACCGGCAGAAGAGGGCAAAAATACAATAATATATTTCCCAGATTGAATGGAAATCCCTCTGAACACATTAGATGAGATTCACATACCAGATAAGGGATAGCTATGGGGAACCGAGCCGAAAGGGATCATACAGGGAAGCACTCTGCCAAGCCTAAGACTTTCCTACCTCCTCACTCCCGCCCCCCGCCCCCACACACACACACACTCCCAAAGAACTGAGATTGCTGGCATAACCGCCAGGGGAGACTCAGCTGCAGGGAGAGACCTGGTGCAGGGAGCTTCTTTATTCTTGTGGGCCTAGGATTTTACTCCTGTCCTCAGAGAAATCTGGACAAGCAGGAAGGACTAGAAAGAGGAATTTAATCGCAGCAAACGGGGCTATTTCATAAGATCAGTGACATGGTCTAACCATCTCAAGTGACCTAGTCTGGGAAAGCCCCCAGGGCTGGGACTTTCCTCCCCAATTTGAAGATACTGAGGCAGCCAGAGCATTGGTAGGAATATCCTACCACACCCCTTCTTCACCGAGAGTTACCCAGCCTTGGGATATCTCTTACACTCCAGGATACATTCCAATGTCACCCTTTATACTATGAACCAAGAGAATCACAACATCAGTGAAATGACAGACAACTGATAGAAGCACTAAGTTGAACCATATGTTTAAATGACAGGACAAGAATTTTAAAGCAAATGTCTAAAAACTATTCAATGGTTAAATACACATTTCAATGAAACAAAAAAAATTCTCAGGAAAGGTATAGAATTTATAAAAAGAAACACATAAAAATTATAGTACTGGAAGACATTATATAACACCAAATTATACAAAACCCCTCTAAATAGGTTAAATAATAAAGCGGAGATGACAGAGGATAGAATCAGTAAACTTAACAGAATATAAAATTAACACAGTCTGGAAAACAGAGAAAATAAACTGTGAAAAAAGCAAGTGAACAGAAATCTGGTTTTTGGTTCCACCCACAAGGTGTTTAGAAGTTGTTGCTCCGTCTCACAACAGATAAGGAGCTGAAGAGACTGAAATATCAACGACTCTTTTAGGAGCTATAAGAAAGGAGAGGACACAGAGCAAACCACTGCCCCTAGATTGGAGACATAGACAAGTAAATACAGAGAGTTAAGGCTTACCAGACCAGAGGCTCATTCGTAGAAGTAGCCATGGGAACTAGTGCCAGGGGAGAAAAGCTGAATTATAAATGACAAATTCCTGGAGGTTAGTGTGAAAAACCCTGAAGGAATAAAAGCTCCAGGAGGAACCAGTAATGAATCGTGAGATCTATCTCCAGGAGCTGGATCAGGTTCCCTATGAAAATATCAGAAAAATCTCCTCATCTTTGTGGATGATGGAGGGGAAGAGGAAAAATCGTGAAATACATGGCAGCAACCAGTTTTCTTAATGAGGGCAGCCCTCATGTGAAACCAGTTGACCAGTGCTGGGTTACTATACAAGCCTAACTACTGGGGCAAAGGTAATTCCCAAATCCAGTCAGCTCTAGCCTTCCAAATTGGAGAGGAGAAGTAGCTCACTCAAGCCAACTCGAACCTAAAGGAACAGAAAAATACTGAGAAACATTTGGGAAGTTCACAGGGGCATTGGCTCACTAAAACACTGAAACCTAATCCTTGGACTACAGAATGCTTCCCCACCCCTACTTTCCTGCACACCTCATCACCTCTTACCAACGGCCTACTTACAGCAATTCTTTTTACTGGTATATGCCTGGCTATCAAGAAAAATTAAAAAGCATGCTGAAAGGGAAAAAAAACACAATCTGAAGAGACAGAAGAAGTATCAGAACCAAAAAGGGCAGGTATGTTAGAATTATCATACTAGGAAATTAAAACGGTTGCTAATATATTTGAATCAATAAATTACATAGAAGAAGACATAGGTACTCAACTAATGGATCTTGGTCACAGAGAACACTTTCAGAATTTGACCCCAAAGGCAAGGGAAGTAAATGTAAAAATAAATGAATGGGACTCTCTTAAACTAAAAAGCTTCTGCACAACAAAATAAACTGACAACAAAAACAAGAAGGCAACCAACAGAATGGGAGAAGATATTGGCAACCAACAGCTCTGACAAGGGGTATATCCAAAATATAGAAAGAATTCATACAATTCAAAACTAAACAAACCAACAATCTAATTAAAAATGGACAGAGGAGCTGAGCAAACACTTCTCCCAAGAAAACATACAAATGGCCAACAGATATAAGAAAAAAGTGTTGACCTGCACTAGCTGTTAGGGAAATGCAAATCAAAACTACAGTGAATATCATCTCACACCTGTTAGAATGGCTATTATCAACAAGAGAAGTAATAACAAATGTTGGAGATGTTATGGAGAAAAACGAACCCTCATGTATTGCTGGTGGGGATGTAAACTAGTACAGCCACTATGGAAGATAGTATGGAGGTTCCTCAAAAAATTAAGAATAAAATTACCATATGACTCAGCAATTTCCCTTCAGGGTATGTATCTGAAAAACTTTAAAACATTTATTTGCAAAAATATATGTACCCCTTTGTTCATTGCAGCTTATTTATGGTGACCAAGACAAGGCAACAACCAGTGTCCTTCAACAGATAATTGGATAAAGATGATGTGGTACATATGTACAATGGAATACTATTCAGCCATAAGAAAATATGAAATATTGCCATTTGTGGCAACATGATGGACCTTGAGAAAACCATGCTAAGAAAGATAAAGTCAGACAGAAAAAGTTAAGAACCATATGATTTCACTCATATATGGAATATGAAACTGAAAGTGACAAATGTGTAAAAAAGAAAAAAACAACTCATAGACACAAACACCAGTATGGTGGTTAGCAGAGGAAAGAAGGGTGTTAGGGATAGGAAAGGGTAAAGGAGGTCAAACACATGGTAACAGATGATTTGACTTTGGTTGGTGGGCACACAATGCAATACACAGATCTTGTACCATAGAAATGTACACTTGAAACCTATAGAATCTTATTAATCGGTGTTACCTCAATAACTTTAATAAAAAAGGGGATGGGGAACCTTTTTTCTTTTTCTGTCAAGGGCCATTGGGATATTTATAACACCATTCAAGGGCCATACAAAATTATCAACCTAAAAATTAGCCTGCTATATTTAGTCAAACATTTAATTAACTCAACCCTAATGCCTTGGCAGGGCCAGAACAAATGATTTCGCTGGCCTTATAAGTCCTGAGGGCTGGATGTTCCCCACCCCTTCTTTAAAAGTTAAGAAGAAATACTTTCTCATATAAACTAAAATCGAGAAAATTTGTTGCCAACATACTGCCTTGTAAAGTATGTTAAAAAAGAGTGTATTAAAGAGAATAAGAGTGATATAGGTCAGAAACTCAGATGTTCATAAAGAAAGGAAGATAAAGATGATATGAAGGCATATGTGAAGGAAAAATAAAAACTTCTATTTATCATATTTATAATTGTTGTCACAAATAACAGTTTGTCTAAAATAACAATACCAATATATTATATAGATTTACTTACATATATAAGTAAAATGAATGACAATAATGATACACTGGACAACAGGAAGAAAATAGTATTATTGCTCAAAAGTTCAGATGCTGGTTTGTTTTATTTTTGCATATTTATTTTTTAGAGAATCTGCCAACTGCCATATTCCACAGTGTGTGCGTGTTTACAGAAAAATTTTTAAATTACATAAAAGAAATAAAGACTATTATGAAAATTATAGATAACCCAGATTAAAAAAAATCATCTTAGGGTGAGAATAAATAATAAATAAATAAATAAATGCATGAATAAATAAATAAATAAAACTATATATATATATATATATATATATATATATATATATATATATATATATAACCCTAAGCGACCAGTCGACCCTTTGACCTGTTGCTATAACACGCACTGACCACCAAGGGCAGACACTCATTGAGGGAGCTGCCCCCTGGTGGTCAGTGTGATCCCACAGTGGGAGTGCCACTCTACTGATGGATGTCAGACACTGGGCTCGCAGCAGGCAAGGGCCACTCCCACCTCCGCAGCAGAGCTATCAAGCAGCAGTGGCAGCAGTCGCAGTGGGGCCAGGATGAGCGGGAGCAGCATGGCGCCTGGTCCCAGGCTAGGGCTCCTCCCCCAGCCGCCTGCCACTTCCCGCACTACTGTATCCCTCGGGGGATGTGAGACTGCCAGTTTTGGCTCAATCCCTGCCTGGGCTGCGGGAATCAGGCCAAA
>NW_005876431.1:1630-10111 GCF_000147115.1 Myotis lucifugus | reverse complement strand
CCATGTCCTATGATATCTGATTGGTACACGCACTGGAAGTTGTTCTTGTCCTGCCGTGGGCAGTCTGAATGGGGTTGGGGTGGACCGGAGAGCGGATTGACCCAAATGCTTTTCTCCGCTGATGTTCGTTGTGTTTTTCCTTCTAGACCCAGCATGAGCGAAGTCCCCTGCAAGAAACGTGAGGACTATCTGGAATGGCCCGAGTATTTCATGGCCGTGGCCTTCCTGTCGGCACAGAGGAGCAAAGATCCCAATTCCCAGGTAAGTGACTTTCGCAGGAGGACGATTGGGCCCTCACTGACGCAGAGATGGCTGCCAATGAGCACATTGCAAAGGCCGTTCACGGGGCAGAGTGAAGCTGCTGCCCTTTGTGCTGCACCCCTATGCGTCCGTCTTCCTGTGGGAGAGATTGTGGGTGCCTCTCCACCCGATCTGGGGCCAGGGGCGCCCTTTCTTTGGCTTGTGGGAACCGCCACGGAACAGAAGCAAGGACGCAGAGCTCCTAGCACCCCCAGAAGCTGCGTGCCCTCTTGGAGCTCTGCGGGCCTCTGGTTCCATGGACAGCCTCGAGCGTGGCAGACCGGCCAGGCAGTCACCAGGCCTTCGGGCATGTTTCGCTGCAGGTGGGAGCCTGTATCGTCAACGCAGAAAACAAGATCGTGGGCATCGGGTACAACGGGATGCCCAACGGGTGCAGCGATGACCTGCTGCCTTGGAGGAGGACAGCGGAGCGGAAGCTGGACACCAAGTACCCTTACGGTAGGCGAGCCTGGCATCCCGTCCTGCTTCGGTCAGAGAGCGTCTTTCCCCTTCTCAGTCAGCAGCAGCTGGAAAGAAAGAAAGAAAAAAACCCTATTGAACGACCCCAATTTCCTGTCCCCGTCTCTAAAGTTCCAAAGAGAACCAGTGAATGGAAGGGAGCCTGGTGGTGGCACACAGCCTGGCCCTGAGGGCCGGGGCTCTGTGGCCTGCGTGGGCCGGCTGTGTTTCCATGGAGAACCGCCGGCTGTACCCGCCAGGGCATTGGTGGCGGCTTCTGTGCCGAGGGCCGCTGTCCTGGGGAGGACTGTGCACCCCGGGGAGGACTGTACGTGATGGCCCTGCAGGTTGGAAGCAGAGCCAGCTCCGCAGGCATGGCCGGGGCTTGGCGCTGGGGAGAAGCAGGGCCTGGGGAGGAGGAAGATGCTGTAGCCTCCTGCCGTCCTGGGGGCTCCGCAGTCCCAGGGGGGCTGTGGTCAGAGCACAAGCCAGATGGGTGGGACCGGGCCCCTTGGGCCTGGCCGTCTGTTTTGCGTGTTTAAATTAGGGGAGGGTCCCTCGGTCTCGTATACTGTGTTGCCTACCTGAGCCCCTGGGAGAATCACTTCAGAGACTGTCTGGGAGGGACAGGCTACAGCTTCACTTTTCCCTTAATTCCTTGGAGATTTGGTAACTAAGGCATCAACGAGGCAAAGTGGGCTGCAGGTGCTTCGTGTCGAGTCTTTATAATGTCAGGACCTGTGCCGTGTCTGGGATGAACAGGCCGGCCCTGGTGGAAGTCGCGGGGACTAAGGCCACCCCTCAAGGAAAGCATGTGCCTCGGGAAGTGGTCCCAGGCGCGATGGGAGGCCTTTCGCTGTGGGCTCTTCCCTGCAGCTTTCCTGTGGGTTTTTCTCCTGCAGAATCCCAGGTCTGCAGTTAGCCCAGCTTATGCACTTTACTAATGTTCTCGGGCCTCAATCATGTGAAATAAACCCCATCGATTTCTTTTCAAACTGCTTCAGGCAGCTGCTATGTTTTGGAAAGAAAAAAAAAAAGATGCCCAGAGGTGGAAGAGGACTTGAGAAATACTGGCGGGAAGAACAACCAAGCGCTCAGGGTTTCCAGGGAATAAAGCATGGTTTAGTGAATACGGGCATTTCATAGTCAGACTAGAGGCCTGATGCACGAAATCTGTGCAAGGAGCTCGGCCCTTGCAGCCCCAGCTTTGTCCAGAAGGTCGTCCGGAAGGTCATTTGGCTGTCCAGTCTAATTAGCTTTTATTATTATAGATGAGCCTTCGTAGGAGCAGGAATAGTGGGGCCCCACTAGTAGGGAGAACATGAGGCTGTCGGCTCAGCCCGTGCTTCCCGGCTGCGTGGAGTGTGTGAACTGGAAAAGGTGCTAACGTAGTTCCGAAACGTTTTGTCATCCTGCTTTGATAGTAAGCTTTCGATGGTAGGAAAGAAGGGAAGTGATCCGTCGTGCGTAGGTGTGTGCAGAGGTTCTCGGCACAGTTCAGTGTCCATGTAAAATCGCAGAATGAAAGGGTCCATGCGTTCAGTCAGCAGCGACACTGAAATGTCGGACCACGGTCGTTCCTTCGCAGAATCCAGACGGAGACGTGGGTCCTTGTGCTGACCTCCGGCACAGAGGAGTTCTCAGGGCATCAGTCTGTGGCACTGAGGCTGGTTGCAAAAGATGTCAGTGGCGGGGGGGGGCAGCATAGAGGGGTCCCTGTTGGTTCCTGAGGGGCCCACCGAGGAGGACCCGTGCCGTCCTGTCACTGTGGGCCCCGGACAGATGGGTGGCAGGGACCCAGAAGCCAGAGGCCTGCAGCTCCTTTGCAATCCCCCGCTGCCCAGTGAGCTGGGACCTCGAGTAGCTGGTTTTGTTTGTCAGAGACACTGCTTTTTGCCCGAGTTGGAGAGAGGACCTTTCAGAGCTCCTTTCCAGGAGGAATTAAAAACCCCACCCCCACAAGCGTTGGTCCAGCCTCACGGATTGCTGTTTTTGCATGGTGGCTGAGTTTCTGGGCCCTGGCTGGCTGGCTGGCTGCAGTATTTTTTTTATTATCCATACAATACCTCTAGGTTTTCAAAGCTCTTTGCCCTCACTTATCAATTATTCATTTTACACGCAGCTGTGTTAGAATGTAGACAGTTTTCTTCCACGAGAGTACGCTTGTAATTTGATGTACCGTAAAAGTTATAGAAGGTATTAAATGGTTTTTAAAAGGCCTTTAGCATTACTACGGTCATGAAATACACGAAGACGGGCTCTCCGTCTAGATAACGATGGCTGGCTGTAAACAGTCTTGTCCTTTCCAGGAATTTCCGCCCGCAGAGTAAAACATGTTTAGAGCCCCGCCAGTGTGGCTCAGTGGCTGAGCGTCGACCTATGAACCAGGAGGTCACGGTTGGATTCCCCGGGTCACATGCCCGGGTTGCAGAATCGATCCTCAGTGTGGGGGGTCGAGAATTATTGATTGGGGATCAATAATTCTCATCATCGATGTTTCTATCTCTCCCTCTCCCTTCCTCTCTGAAATCATATTTTAAAAATATATATTTGAAAAATATATTTAAAAAATGTTTAGATAGCCTAGGGTAGAATAGAAATGTTTTGGTGATAATTGACTAAAATGCAAATTCTTTTTACTTCTCTTTTAATACTTCAAACATTCACTTATAAAAAGAATCGCCGGTTTCTGGAATTGGGGAGACTCACGCTGTCTTTCCTCCCTGACATCGTGGTGGCTGCGCTGCTCTCTCAGGGTCGGAGATGATGCCTAAATCCCCATAAAGGACTTTAGAGATTATCCGAGCTCTAGGCCAGTGACTCCTAAGTCTTGAATATCTGGGGACCCTGTCAAACAACTTTCAGGCCCCCCACTAAGCAAGGCTGCCTTCACTGTCTCCTGGGAGCCATTGTTCAAGCTCACATCGGTACCAGGGCTCCCCTGGCTCATCAGGCTCGTATGCCTGTGTTGGCGCACCTGTTGGTGGGGGGTTGTGGGTAAACGTGCTCTGCCTGGCCTTCTCTTCCATCCGGCACTCAAGAAGCCAGGGTGGCTTTGCCGGTGCCATCACACCACTTCATCGCGGGAGGGGGCGGTCGCCACTCTGTAGATGCATCGGGCAGGTGTGGCGACTGGGGGCTGTTCCCAGCGTCAGTCCGTATTTCTGCAGGAATGCTCTAGAAGGCCATCGCGATGGGAAGGAAAACACTGGGTTCATCGAGGCGAGAATTCCACACGGCAACCCTGAGCCGTTCTGCCAGTGTGTGGCAGCGTGCCTGTACATTTCATATTTAAATTTCATCTTTCTTTTCTCAGATTTAGCATATTGCTAAGCATGCACAGATGCCGTTTTAGTGATTACGTAGCCATTCGCCTTACCCGCCCGAACACTGGCATTTTCCTCCCTGCCACGCGTGTGAGGTATTTCTTTGGTATCCAAAAGGTTCGTCTGGAGAAACTCATTTATCAAGAAGTTGATCCTTGCTAAGCTGCGACTTCGTCAGGACTTGTCAGGGCTTCCCAGTAATTAAGATCAAACCTGTTCCTGCCCCCGGTTGGAGTCAGATGCCCTCTGGTTTTGTGAGGCAGGTCCCTGGATCGGATGACTTGCTGTTTCTGTTCCTGCAGAATTCTCATTTCACTTAGAGCTTCCCACCACCCCTCCCCGGCCTGGCCAGCTAGTGCTCGCGGCACAACGCTGGGTTTCATTAGGGATTTTGTACAAAATAATCAGTGGAAAACCTTCAAGCAAGTTTACAGAGAAGAAATGAAGTAGATGATTTTTACGAATCAGGAAGCAAACTCGGGGTTTACTGTGCGATGTTTTAGATAGACAGGGAAACCTGATGGCTTATGTGTGAGGCTCCTCCCCCCCCCAAAATATATATTAACCAGCTTGACATGAGCATATTCCACTTTCAGGTATAATTGTTTGGCAACAGTTCTTCAGAAAAGAATAAACAATGACTTTTTTGTTAATTTATTTGATTTTCATCTATGTATTTTAATCTGTGGGCTCAGGGTTAATTTTTGAGGTGCTAGAGATTCCTCTTTTACTCCGAACATCTACAAGGGACCTACACTGACAGCTCCCTGTTGGGAAGGGCAGGAGCCGGAGAAGCTGGTCCATGGGATCGAACCCACCTGAGAAACGACACATATTTCTCTTTGTTTTGTAAAGAGTCACATTACTTCGTGGAAGTTTGTATTCTGTTCATTGGTCTCTGGCCCTTACGCTGATGTTGACTGATCCTCTGGCCTGAATGACTAGTCTTATTTTACTTTGCATTTTTTTTTTCCCTCAAGAATCCTTCCTTCGTAAGCTCTGCTGACACTGGAATTAAAGTGGAATATGTAATCTTGCTTGCTCCCCGAAGTGGGCACTCCAGCCTGGTTCCTGGAGGTTTTCGCAGATGTGTGTATTGGTTTTACTTTTACCGCTGAGGACATGGGTTTCCTGTTTGGAGGGGGGGACGTGTCTTTAATATGCACAGCTGCTGGTTACCAGGCAGTGGTCAGATTCCCGGGAAGGAATGCCGACCGGCTCCCGGGCCCGGGCCCGGGTGTGGTGTGTTTGTGCCCAGCGACCGTGGGCTTGTTAGATCCATGGCTGACGTTTGCTTCTCAATGTCTTTGTGAAAGAAATGATCCTTGAGGACTCCTCCAGTTCTAGAGTTCCAAGGAAAAATTAAACAATATAGCTTTGGTCCCCTTAGACTAACTAGGGTGCTCTTCCTCTTCCCGGGGCTTTGCGGGGAGTTCTAAAGCATCCTGGGTGAAGTTTGGCGGTCGCCCCCCCCCCCCCCCGCCCCCCATCCCCGCCAGCAAAGCAGCGGGTGGCGGGGACGGAGGATGTGCCTCTGTGTGTGGATGAGTGACTAGAACCAGGCTCTGTTCCCCTCCTCGGAGGCGCAGCTCTGCTCCTGTTCTAAGGTGAGTGTAAACCAGACAGAGACGGCACACTCAGGAGGGCCTGAGGCGAGCAAGGCCCGCCCCCCCCCCCCAAACACGGGCATCAGAAGACAGGGATGAGGAAGGCAGGAGGACAGCCATGAGGAGAAAGGCCGTTTCTAAGTACAAGAGGAGGTCTGACTGGAAGAGGCACACTTAGACCCCTTCCGAGACAAGAGGCTGTTCTAGAAGCAAATAGAAAGAAAGGAGTTGCAAATCCTTTTGCAGACCAGTCCGTGTGACAGTGTTTGTTGAAACACAAGACTTGCCCGGTGTGGGGACTAAATGGAGAGTAAGTGGGAATAAGAGAATCAGTACGCGACGCGGAGAAGGCCGGTGCGCGCAGGGCGATGGATGTGAGGGGCTGGCGGAGGCCGGGCCAGCGTGTAGCGGAGGTGTGAACTTCATCTCTGCGCTTCTCGCAAATGATAGATGCTGCAGTACATTTAAAATATCGCGTGTGATAACGGAGCATGAATTTTTAAATTCTGCAATTAAAAGACTTTGTCCCCAACGCCATTAATTTTGAGTTTAGGTGGGAAAGGGAAGCAGAGTTCCTCATTGTCGTTTTCCCCCTCGGTGAGTGAGCTATAACTCCTTAGGAAGTGATGGCGAACCTTTTGAGCTCGGCGTGCCAGCATTTTGGAAAACCCTACCTTAACTCTGGTGCCCTGTCACCTATAGAAATTTTTTGATCTTTGCAACCATAGTAAAACAAAGACGTATATTCTTGATATTTGTTTTATATATTTAAATGTCATTTAACAAAGAAAAATCAACCAAAACAGTGAGTTCGGGTGTCACCTCTGACACGCGTGTCATAGGTTCGCCATCACTGCCTTAGGAGCGGGAATAAATACTCAGGAGTCACCCGTCCTGTTATCAGCGTGCATCGTCTATGGGTGAAGGGGGAGTTCCGAGTCCGCTGGCTTCCTTTTGAGAAAGGATAACGGACTGTGTCCTGCGTCACGTCCCCCTGTCATCCTTCACTCGCCCGCAGCTCCTCCCAGGGCGGCTGCCGTGTGCGTGCGGTCTGCGCCAGGCGCTCTGCAGGGCCCGTGAAATGTCCCAGGGCCTGGTTCTTCGGGGCGTGCAGGCTGAGCATGGAGGAGGTAGACACGGATGAGACAAACATATTATTGAACATTCCTTCCTGAGGAGGTGACTTGTGCATAGGGATCTGCTGGATTGGCTGGGCCCCGTCGGGAGGATGGGTGGGCGGTGTCGGGGGATGGGAAAAACAGGGGCAGGGCCTTCCTTGCAGCGGGAGTGCGGGGTGCGGGGTGCGGGTCCCCGGACCTGGAGGCACTCGGAGCCTCGTCTGGAAGGAAGGGATCTGGCTCACGCTGAGGGGGTGAAGCTGGAGGGTGAGGTGAGGCTGAGGGCCCCTAGGGTAAGGAGTTTGGATTTGAAAGATGACATGGGTTGCGAGTGGGAAATGGGTTGTTGGGAGCAGGAGTGGAAGCGGGGAGCCCAGCCGTGGGGTGACGCTGCAGACCTGGCGGGCGTGCTGGAGATGGGGAGGCCGGGGTGCAGGGAGTGTTTGGAGACACATCCAGAGGGCGGGGCGGGGGATATGGGGTGGGGGAGGGAGATGGACTTCCCCAGCAGTTCAGCCGAGCACCTAGGCTTGTGGGGAGATCGAGGACGATTTGGGCCTGAGGTTGGGATGGTGTGTCAGGGTGTCGGGTTGGGTTGAAGAGTGTGGGGAGATGTCAGCAGCGGCACGTTTGGCTTTTGGGTGACATCAGTGCTGTGGAGACGGGGGAGGTGACCTGGGGAGGGTGTGCCAAGGCTGGGCCCTGGCCTGCAGCACTGAGAGGCTGGGTGGGGGAGGAGGGGCCTGCGAGGACAGAGAGGGACACGGTGGAGCACAGGACTGCCTTGTGGGAAGGAGGGAGCGGTTGGCTGCGGCACAGCTGCTGCGAGGTCTATGATAGTGGTCGGCAAACCGCGGCCCCTCGAGTGTGGCTCTTCCACAAAATACCACGTGCGGGCGCGCACGTACAGCGCGATTGAAACTTCGTGGCCACACTCAAGGGGCCAAAGAGCTGCATGTGGCTCTCGAGCCACAGTTTGCCGACCACTGGTCTAGGGAGACTGGGACATGTCCACAGGGTTAGCAATCTGGGGTCATTGCTGACGTTTCAAAGAGCAGCTCCGACGGAGGGAGCGGCAGGGTTGGAAGGCAAATGGGAGCCAGTGGAAGGAGGCGCAGAGGAAGTGGGGACAGATGTGTGTGGAGGGGGTTGGAGATGTTTGTGACGAGAGCAAGACCGATGGGCAGTGGCCAGCATGGGAGCTGGGGCCGAGAAAGGTTTATGTTGTCTGCGGGAGGGGAGGGTCTGGTGTTTGTGGGTTTGTCTGTTTTTGCTGACATTGTTCGCTGATGGGAATGATCCAATCGAGAGAGAGATTGCTGAGGAAGAAGGGGGAAGCCCGGCCAGCGTGGCTCAGTGGTTGAGCGTCCACCTATGAACCAGGAGGGGCACGGTTTGATTCCCTGGTCAGGGCACATGCCCAGGTTGCAGGCTCGGTCCCCAGTGTGGGGCATGTGGGAGGCGGCCCATGGACGGTTCTCTCTCATCATTAATGTTTCTGTCTCTCTCTCCCTTCCTCTCTGAAATTATATATATATATATTTTTTAAAGAAGGGAAAAAAGGAAGGTGTTGAAGGGAGTGGAATAGCACACTGGTCAGTAATTGGGACGCCAAGTGGGGGCAGGGACAGGGGGCACACAGGTTGTGGAGTCGCAGTGGGGATGAGCAGT
>NW_005876431.1:0-1530 GCF_000147115.1 Myotis lucifugus | reverse complement strand
GGGACGGTCGATGCTTCGTGGAGCGGAGGAGGGCGAGCAGCTCCCACACCGGGAGAAGCAAGAGAGAGTGTCCCCCGCCCTGGAGGGACGTCCTGGGAAGGTAGGGGCCTGTCGGGAGCTGACCTGGTCCCCGAATCCCGGGTTCGGTCAGCGAGGCCCCGCTTTCTGCCTGCTGGACGGGGCCAGGGAGTTGCCTGGCTGCTGCGGTGCTGGAATTAACTAGAACACGCCCGACTCCTGCTCCAGCGCGCACTGCTCAGGGCCCGCCGGCCCTGCGAGCCTGTTAACACAGGAGGGGGATTTGCAGCACAGAGCTGTCGAGCCCTGGTTAGTGCTGCTGCTAGTGGTGTTTCTTCAGCCTTGTGGGCATCCAAGCTGTTTCAGGGACAGTGGGAAGGGCGCTGGGCCTGGCTCACCCGCCCGTCGTCGAAGACACGCAGCATTTCCACGCCCCCCTCCTCCTGACCTGGGTGTGTGCCCTCGCACCTCGGGGAGCAGTGCAGCTCGGGTTCTGGGGGCTTTATTATCAGTAATGGAAGCACCACGGTCAGAAGTCTCTTTAGCCCTGGGCACTGCCACTGGGGCTGAGTGCCTCCCCTGGGTGCCAGCAGCCCTGGCGAGAGGAGTGAGGGGGGGCCTGGGGGTGGGAGAGCAGGAGAGAGAGAGGAATGTCTGTTCCCCATCGGCCTGGCCTCAGGTGGGTGGGCAGGAGAGGCGAGGGGGCACCGTGTTTGTCCGTCTGTCTGTCTTCTGCGGGCCTGTCCTCCCCCCTTTCACAGGCCAGGGCTGAGGCTTCACAAGGTAGAAGGTCGCAGAACCAGCAGGTGGGGGAGGAGTAATCTGCGACCAGCAGGTGGGGAGGTGGCCAAGGGGCCACGTGGGGAAGCAGCACAGGGAGACGCAGAGCGGGTGGCTCTGAGGACTCGGCTGTTCCCACAAGCCCACGGCTGGGTTCCAGGAGCTGTGATGGGACAGGGACCTGCTGTGGCCTGTGGGGCTGGGAGTGGAGACGGGGCAGGGACCTGCTGTGGCCTGTGGGGCTGGGAGTGGAGACGGGGCAGGGACCTGCTGTGGCCTGTGGGGCCGGGAGTGGAGACGGGGCAGGGACCTGCTGTGGCCTGTGGGGCCGGGAGTGGAGACGGGGCAGGGACCTTCTGTGGCCTGTGGGGCCAGGAGTGGAGACGGGACGGGGACCTTCTGTGGCCTGTGGGGCCAGGAGTGGAGACGGGACGGGGACCTTCTGTGGCCTGTGGGGCCAGGAGTGGAGACGGGACGGGGACCTTCTGTGGCCTGTGGGGCCAGGAGTGGAGACGGGACGGGGACCTTCTGTGGCCTGTGGGGCCGGGAGTGGAGACGGGGCAGGGACCTGCTGTGGCCTGTGGGGCCAGGAGTGGAGACGGGGCAGGGACCTGCTGTGGCCTGTGGGGCCGGGAGTGGAGATGGGATGGGGACCTTCTGTGGCCTGTGGGGCCAGGAGTGGAGACGGGACGGGGACCTTCTGTGGCCTGTGGGGCTGGGAGTGGAGACGGG
>NW_005876430.1:0-10012 GCF_000147115.1 Myotis lucifugus | reverse complement strand
TTAGCAATATGTCGCTTTGCGTCCGCAGACTAGATCTCAAAATGCCGCATGGTGACTGGAGTCTAAAATTGGGGTCCGTGGTCTGCAGTTGTTGTTCCGTGTCTGAAGTTGGGGTCCGGGGTTTGCAGGTGGGGTCCGGGGTCTGCACTGAGCCAGCACCAGGCGGACGGGGATGAGCCAACTGTGAGCCCGGCTGGGGAGGCAGGACGCGTGGCCGACAGCCATGTGACTCTCCCGAGGTGGTGACCAGCTTGGGGGGCAGCCTCTCTCCATCTGAAGAAGGCGGAGGGGTCCCTGGGCCCTGGGGTGATGGTGCGAGGCCATGGGTGTCATTTACATCACTCGCTCCTCACCGGCCCAGGAAGGGGGGGGGGGTAGGTAGGTGGGCAGGTAGATAGATAGATGATAGGTGATTAATAGAGGTAGATAGATGAGGGATAGACAGATGGCAGATGATTGATAGAGATAGACAGATAGACAGACAGAAGGACAGATGATAGACAACCGACCGATAGCTGATGGACAGATGGAGACAGACAGCCTGGCAGGTGTTCCTTCAGCTCAGGGACTTGGGACCCAGCTGAAGCCGTGGCTGCTTGATCGAATCTCTCTTTTAGCCTCAGGAGCAGGCGCCCTCAGCAGCCGGGCTCCTGGCGCGGAGGTTGCCGAGGGAGCAGGAAGGAAGGCAGCCCCGCGTGGCGCCCGCGCTGACAGCTGTCTGAGGCCGCCCTTTCTCCCCGCCCTCTGTCTGGGGGCTGGGGCTGGGGTGCAGTCTGCTGGGTGCCCAGGTCCAGGGCGTGAGAGGCACCTGCGTGGGCGCTTCCCGAGCCTCCTCTCCCCGCCCCTCGCCCTCCTCCGTGATGAGAGAGGGACACCTTCGTGAACTGATGTGCCCCCCGCCCCCCACGGCTCTGCCGTGGGTTAGAGCCTGTGGTTCCCGAGGTCCTGGCAGAGCCCGTCTGGACAGAGAAACAAAACAGCTCCTGACTCAGGCGGGCGCCTCCAGCCCAGCCCTGAGCCTCAGCCTGCGGTTCGGAGCAGCCCGGGCAGGTTCCGGGCTCCTCTGGGGTGGGCAGGGGAGGGGACCTCGGAGGGGGCAGAGCGGGCTGGCCCTGCTGCGGTCACACCTGGCCTTGCGGGTCACACCTGGCCCTCCCCTTCCGAGCAGCCACAGGCCGGAAGGTCTTGGGCGGGCAGGACGCAGTGACCGGCCCGGCAGCCCCTGACCTGGGCTTCGCTGCGGTGAACCCCATGTTCTCCGCATCCCCGGTCTAGACAAGAGTAACAAGAGGAGCGGGGCCTCCACTGATCACGTGCCATGTCGGGCGCCTGCGTGTCAGGCATGTCCCCGGAGTCAGGTGTGTGCCGTGTCAGGCGTGTGGCTAGAAGCTCCCAGTGCCTCCCGCTGTGACCCCACCGTCCTCCGAGGCAGTGTCATCGCTGCCACAGGACACTGCCTACGCCACACGCCGCCCCCATCCCTCTGCTGGGACAGATGGCGAAGCCGTGGCTGGCGAGACTTCCTGAGGGAGGGATAATTTTACCTCTGAGTGCCTGAGAGATGAGTCACTCACTCACTCAGTCACTCACTCACTCATCTACTCATTCACTCATTCACTCACTTATCTACTCACTTGCTCACTCATTCATTCATTCACCCACTCATCTACTCACACTCATTCATTCACTCACTCATCTACTCATTCACTCACTCACTCAGTCATTCACTTATTCATTCACTCACTCATCTACTCATTCACTCACTCATTCACTCATTCATTCATTCACTCACTCATCTACTCATTCACTCACTCATTCACTCATTCATTCACTCACTCATATACTCATTCACTTATTCATTCATCCACTCACTCATTCACTCATTCACTCTGGACCACTCCCAGCCGAGTCTTGGGGAGACAGAAAAGGGCAACAAGCTTCTTGTTTGGGACCAGGAGGCCCACACACTATGTCTGTGGCCCAGGAAGTGTGTGGTCAGGGAGGACGGGGTGGGGCTCAGAGGGAGAGGTCTCTGGAAGAGGCATCCGTTTGGGTCCAGCCAGGAAAGACAGGCAGGGAGGGGGTGGCATTCCCGATGGAGGAGCGGCTAGAGCACCGGTGTGGGGGCCGGCGTCGGGCTGGGCCGGGCCTCTAGCCGAGCGGGGCGCTGACCCGCCCTCTCACCTCGGAGTGTGGTGCGGAGGGCAGAGTCGGTCTCCTGGTCCCTGGGCCAGGCCTGGAGGGAGGAAGGGCGGGACAGAGGCCACCTGTCCCCCAGCGAGGCCACCGCCCCGCAGCTCAGGGCTCAGAAACGCACTGCCCTGGAGGCCGGCAGAGGTGCGGTCACTCTGCCCACTGCCGCGGCTGTGCGCACGGGTCCGCGTCGGCGGGACAGGTGGGGTGGGCACAGCGCGGGGGCCGCCAGAGGCAGCCTGGGAGGCCACGGCTGTGGGGAGGGCAGGGCTGAGTCAGGTGCTGGTTCTGGACGCAGCCGTGCTGGGGGCCCTGAGAACGCCCACCTCGCCTCCAGCCTCCATCTGAGCGGGGGAGGCCGAGGTCACGCCCAAGGTCCGTCCGATGCTGACCGGTCAGTGCCCAGAGCCCCGGCCCTCCGGCCTCCGCTCCTCCTCCCGCAGGAGACACGCCGCCCTCCAGGTGGCCCGTGGGAAGGCGGCGGCCCTGCCTGGGTCTGGTTCTGCCCGACAGGCGGGGCCGGAGCAGGGGCCGGAGCAGAGCCACCTGCTTCTGTCCTGCGTGGAGCCTGCCGCCTGCCACAGGCGCCGGACAGACAGCGCCTTCTCCCCACCCCATTTCCCCGAGAAAACCAAGCTTGGCTGCTGACCGCCCCCCAGAGGCGCTGCGGGGGCTGCCCCTCCCCCCACTGCCCCCGCCTCAGCTGCCCTTGGTCCGGGGAGGCCCAGTGTCTGCAGGAAGAGCCAGGGCGCGAGCGCTGTCTAGCTGAGGTCCCAGGCCGGGAGCGCGGGGACCCCGCCGGCTCACCTGCGCCTGCTCTCTTGCAGCCTGCGGCAAGCTGACGGGCATCAGTGACCCCGTGACCGTCAAGACGTCCGGCTCCAGGTTCGGGTCCTGGATGACCGACCCTCTGGCCCCCGAGGGCGACAACAGGGTGAGTGCCCCTTCGTCGGGCCTGGGGCGGGGTCGTGTGGACCAGGTGTCCTTGTGGGGCCCGCTGGTCTCCTGCCCAGGGCCTGTGCGCGCGGAGCGTGGCGCCTGGGGGGGCACCGACCGAGGGCGGCCCGAGGGTGCGGTGTGCGGAGGAAGAGACCCACCTCCTACCCGCGCCCGCCGCCCTGTGCACACGGCCCCGCCCCGCAGGCCTGGTGGGACCCGGGCGGAACCAACAACACCGGCGCTGCAAGTGGGCCTCTCGCCCAGCGCCTACCCCAGCCGTGGGCAAACTACGGCCCACGGGCCCGAATCCGGCCCGTTTGAAATGAATAAAACTAAAAAACAAAAAAGACCGTACCCTTTTATGTAATGATGTTTACTGTGAATTTATATTAGTTCACACAAACACTCCATCCATGCTTTTGTTCCGGCCCTCCGGTCCAGTTTAAGAACCCATTGTGGCCCTCGAGTCAAAAAGTTTGCCCACCCCTGCTCTGGCCGGTTTGGCTCAGTGGATAGAGCGTCGGCCCGTGGACTGAAGGGTCCCGGGTTTGATCCCGGTCAAGGGCACGTACCTCGGTTGCAGGCTTGAGCCCTGGCCCTGGCGGGGCTGGATGCAGGAGGCACTATCCTGTGTCTCTCTCCCCCTCGCTGTCTTTTTATAATTCTCACCCAAGACCCGAGGGGATTTTCCCGTCGATTGTAGAGAGAGCGGGAGAGAGAGGGAAAGACAGAGAAACATCCATGTGAGAGAAACACATCGATGGGTTGCCTCCTGCACGTGCCCCAACCAGGGCCCGGGCCGGGGAGGAGTCTGCAACCGAGGTACGTGCCCTTGATCGGAATCGAACCCCCAACCCTTTGGTCCAAAGGCTGACGCTCTATCCACTGAGCCACACTAGCCAGGGCTCCCCCTCATTTCCACTCTCTCTAACAATCAGTGGAAAACATCCTCAGGTGAGGATGAACCAAAAAGCAAAAGAAAGGGTGTGCCCTGAGGGTGTGGGAGGGGCCGTGGCATCCTTCCCTTTTCATCTTCCCCTCCCGGCTCCTCTGGTGGGAGAGGCGCTGCCTGGGGCAGAGCCGCCGGCTCCCGGCACCGCTCACCGCCCGTCTGCTCTGCCCGCAGGTGTGGTACATGGACGGCTACCACAACAACCGCTTCGTGCGCGAGTACAGGTCGCTGCAGGACTTCATGACCACGGACAACTTCACGTCGCACCGGCTGCCGCACCCCTGGTCGGGCACGGGCCAGGTGGTCTACAACGGCTCCATCTACTTCAACAAGTTCCAGAGCCACATCGTCATCCGCTTCGACCTGCGCACCGAGAGCATCCTCAAGCAGCGCAGCCTGGACTACGCCGGCTACAACAACATGTACCACTACGCCTGGGGCGGCCACTCGGACATCGACCTGATGGTGGACGAGAGCGGGCTCTGGGCCGTCTACGCCACCAACCAGAACGCCGGCAACATCGTGGTCAGCAAGCTGGACCCCGTGTCGCTGCAGGTGCTGCACACCTGGAACACCAGCTACCCCAAGCGCAGCGCCGGCGAGGCCTTCATCATCTGCGGCACGCTCTACGTCACCAACGGCTACTCGGGCGGCACCAAGGTGCACTACGCCTACCAGACCAACGCCTCCACCTACGAGTACATCGACATCCCCTTCCAGAACAAGTACTCGCACATCTCCATGCTGGACTACAACCCCAAGGACCGCGCGCTCTACGCCTGGAACAACGGCCACCAGGTCCTCTACAACGTCACCCTCTTCCACGTCATCCGCTCCGACGAGCTGTAGGGCCCCCGCCCGGAGCCAGGCCCCGGCCCCGCCCGCGTGGAGATCCCTCGAAAGCGGCTGCCAAAGTGACCCTCGCGATACCGATCACACGGATTCGGGACGCCCGGCCGCCGCGTGGCGCGGGGCATCGCGCGCGGGCACGGCCTCCGCGTCCCTCCGGCTCCGGCCGGAGGGCGACGGATTTGGGGAGAGGCCCCCCCCAACTTTGCAGCTGGAACTGCAGCCCAGGGCTCCCCTCGCCCCCCACCCCTTCAGCCCCCTTTTCGGTCACATGACATACTAGAGAAGTAAGGCGTGTCCGCGGCCAGTTCTCGCCCAGGACGGCCCGCCGTTAGGATCGCATGGACTCTCCTCAGGTCGAGGTCGGTGCCGGTGGGCGGCTCGGCGTGGCCCCCCGGGCTCCCGGTCGCGCTCGGCGTCCGGAGGCTCGACTCGGGCTCCTCTAGTGTCCCCATCCCGGCGGCTGCTCCTCGACCACGTGTCGTGTCTTAGATTCCCGTGCGAGGCCCCCGTAGCCTGTGCCCCTGTCCGTGCCCGCGGCGGCCGGGCGCGTGGCGCGTGTGGCGGTGCCCGCCGCGCCCGCCGTAGTGTGTTGTGCAGTGTGTCTTGTTCCTTGAGGTGGTCCCTGTGCGTGGTTTGAAGTGGGTGTTGTCATGCCGTAGTTTGGACCCGTAAGCGGGTGGTTCTTGTTGCTACAAAGAAAAATAATCCTCAGTGTTCGCCCTTGTAGAGAGAGAGCCAAGTTCACGGCGAGGTGGTCAGAGGGACGGCTCTCGTCCAGTCCGACCTCTGACCCGGTGACCCCTGGGGGAGGGCTCGCGGGGAGACTCCGTTTCCGGCGGGAGGGGAGTGTTCCGGGGCGCCGAGTGCGGGACGTACCGTTTTAAGTAGAAAGAGGGGAACTCTGTGCTCTCCAGTTTCCTAAGGAACAATAAACGTAGTCGGAGACTTCGTGTGGCTGCCCTTTCGTGTCTGAGGGTGTAACCGATGGTCTCCCGGCTCCTCGCAGACGCACGTGGCCCCTCAGAAGGGGGAGGGGTCCCCCCTTCTGGGAGTTGACAGTGGACACGTTCCCTTTGGGTCTCTGACCACCCGTACCCCCAAAATCCAGAGCCGAGCAATCATCTCGGAGCTCCCCTCCCCCCGTGGTTGAGCGGGAACCAAGGCTCCCCCCCGGGACCCCCACCCTCACCCACCCCCCGCCTGCCAGGCTCCCCCAGGGCTCAGCGGGAAGGAGTCGGGACAGGCGCTCCCTGTACGCATGGCCGGCGCACCGGCAGGCCTGTCAGCGGGTGCAGGGGACCCAGGCCCTCCCTCGCTGGCCAGGGGCTCCCCAGGGGCTGTGTGGGTCCGGGGGGGCAGCAGCCGGCCCGTCTGGGGTCTGCCCCCCGCCATGGCCGTCCTGTCGATGCCGAGCAGGGCCCGGGCTGAGCAGGCCCTGAGGGTTCTGAGGGGCCTGTGGAGGGTGTGGAGGGGGGGTCCTGTGCCCGCGGAGCCGGAGCCGGTCAGGGAGCGGGCGGCTAGGTGCGGGGCCATACAGGCTCAGCCCCGGGGCGTGGGGAGGGGGGGCCTTGGGACCCGCCCTGCCCCGTAGTCGGGAAGTTGCGGATGGAAATAGAGCAGAGGTTCCTAGGCTCCCCCCACCCTGCCACCCGCACCCACCACCCCGCACAACCATCTGCTGGGCAAGGAGCCCCCACAGAAGGAAGGCTGCCCAGCCGGCGTGGCTGGTGGTCGAGTGTCGCACCCGAGTGGGACCAGCCGCAGTGACACGGGGAGGGGAGGTGCCTCTCCCACTTCCTGTTCACAAACCATAGCGGGACGCCCAGAGATCCTCCCTCTGAGACGGAGCTGGGGTTCCCAGGAGCCCGGGTTCCACTCACACGGTCCCGAGGCCCCGCCCGCCCTGTGACGGGCCCTGTCTGGCGCCACTGGTGGGTGATCTTGTCACAAGCACCACAGTCACGCCCGGCGCCTTCGTCATTCCCCCCAACGACGACGGAGGGAGACACAACGCACAGACTCCCGCTCTGAGTCCCCGGAGAGAGAGGAGCGGCCGGTGGCCCGGGAGGGCTTCCCCGTCTCGGGCGGGGCGTGTGCGAGGGAATATCCCCAGGATATTGAACACGCAGGGAAATGGTCCCCCGCGAGCAGACAGAGCAGCCGCCACCCCTGAGTCTCCCCGGCTCCAGGAACGGGTGTGTCGGCTGATGGCGGGACGCCTGTGGGTGCATTTTTTTTATTAAAAGTTTGGCCCGGAATCCAACCCTCAGCCCTTCTGGGTGCTCGGGGGCCAGCGGGGTTCTCAGCTCTGGAGCAGCCGGGCCTCGGGGTGTCCTCACTTCCCCAGGCAGCCGGGCGGGTGCCCCCCACAGGTGCCTGCGGTCCCCCTCCGGCTCCCGGCGCGCCCCCACGCCGAGTGGACTGTGTGGGAGGCCCAGCTCGTCCGAGGGGCGGGGAGGAGGCCACTGCCTGGCGGATGGTCACCTCTGGGCCGGGGAGTCCAGCCACCAGGCACGAGCCAGGCTCCTCCCGAGGGAAGGGAGCGGCCAGGGCTCATCTCCGACAGCGGCCACGCCTGACTCCACTCCACGCGAAGGTGCAGCGGGAGCCGCGGAGCCACGTGGGCGCCGCCCAGTCCCTCCGACTCCTGCTCCGCAGGGGCCCGGCTTCCTGCCCTCAGGTGGGGACTCTCCCAGGGGCCGAGCTCCCACCCGAGAAAGAGGGTCCATGTCCGCGGGCTGAGAGGCCGACGTGGAGATGGGCCAGAACCATCCTGGTCCCATTGCCGCCTCGGGGTCAGGCTGTGTCGCTGGAGCAGCCCTTTCGGCACACGGCGGGCTTGGCTGTGGGGCTGCGCAGGCCCGCGACTGGCTCTCACCCGCTGTCTCCCTCGGCTCCTCCGCGGCGAGGGCGCCATGACGCCCCCCCCCCCCCGGTTTGGGGTGAGGCGTCTCTGCTCTGACCAAGTGTGGAGGCCCCAAGACTCCGGACTCACACGGGGAGGGCCCGTCCCCCGAGGCAGTGTTGGGGGGGTCCCTGGTGCCGAATTCCCCCCATTTCACGATGTCACACACGGAGTCCGCGCAGCTGGCCCCTGGTCAGCGCCGGCCGGCCCTGCACCCGCTGCTCTCCCCGCCCTCGCGGTCCCTGGCACACACGGCGGGCGCTCCAGCTGGTGAGTCACCGGACGCTTATTCATCACACGGCAGGCGGCGGAAGGTGCTAGAACGGTGAGCCCGGCAAGGATCTGGCTCGTCCTCCAGCCCCGGGCTGGTGAGTCACGGATGCGGCCGCTGAGGGGAAGCGGGGGAAGCGGGGCCCGGCCAGGGGAGGCCGAGGGCTGGCGTCCGCTCCTGCCCCACCTGGGCGGGGCGCCAACGGATAGGGGGCTCCCCTTTGCCAGAGTGCCCTCCATCCTGCTGCCCCGCCCGTGCACACACATACATGTGTACAATCAACAACACACATGCACACGTGTGTACCCATGAACACACGTGCACACACACACACACACACACACACACACCCCGGCTGATTCTAAGCCCGACCGGGTGCCCAGCAGCGGCAGGTGGACAGGGGCCGCGCGTCCCAGCCTCCTCCCACCTGGCCCGGGCCCCAGGCCTCCCAGGCCCCCGCCCAGCCCGCACCGTGTCATCGCGGGAGGGAGGGCACGGTCACGCGTGATGTCCCATCTGCCTCCGCAGTCCACCCCCACCGGGGCCTGGGCGTCCTCCCGGCCTGGGCCTGCGGGAGGGGCACTGGGGCACTTGGCGATGCTGGGGGTGCCCCAATCTTGGGGGGGTGGTCGCCAGGCTTCCCGTGGGCCGGCTCCGGGAGTCCAGCCTGGGCTGAGCGCCTGTGCCCTCTCCACCGCCCCTGCTGCGCGGAGCCTGCGTCTCGGGCAGGTGACCCGCGGCCCTGCTTCCCTCTCAGAGCCCTGCCGTCCGCCCTCCATGGTGAGGACGGCCCAGCGGCTGGTTCGCCCGCACAGGCCAGCACAGCCGGGGAGGGGGGCGGGGGGCCTGCTGAGTGGCACCGCGGTCGCAACTGTCTGCTGTCTGGCCAGCTGCCAGGACGGCAGGTCGGTCAGCTCCCCCGCATCTCCCCCCCACCCTCCCCCCCACCCCCACCCCGCGTGTCTTCCTCGCAGCCAGGCTGAGAGGGAGGGCGGCCCCAGCAGCTGACGGACGCTGTGAACAGAAACAGTGATTTCCTCATTGATCTCCGCCGCCGCGAAGGGCTTGAAATAAGGTCGCGGAGAGCATGTTGCCGGTTCTGCGCTGTTTCATTTCGCTGATTGAATTCCCAGCTATTCCCTGGAGGACCCTCTGCAGCCTCCACTGCGAGGCATCGACGGCGCTCGCCCCCACCCTCCCCCCACCAAAGCCCTTGCTGTGCCAGTGACAGGAGCGCAGCCCCATGGCTGTCCCCCGCAGCAGCAACACGACATGGTGCCCGCTGCCCGGCCCCCAGCCCCCTCCCCCTGCAGCGTCTCCTCCATCAGCTGCCGGCGGCTGCGTGTCCCTGTGCTGGCGCCACTGTCCAGCTAAATTGGCCGTGAGAGCCCGTAATGAAGAAGAAGGACCGGCTGCGTCCCCCGTCGCAGGAGCTGCGCTGACCCCGGGCAGAGCCCGGGGGGGTGGGGGGGAGGCAGGGGGGAGACGCCCAATTACAGCTTCGAGCTGCTAGGCTCGGCCTGGCCTGCAATGCGTGCGGCTTCAGGGACGGCGGTGGCTACAGCCCGAGAGCGTCCCCTCCTTCCTCCCAAAGGCTGTCCACCCTCTGACTGGTCCCTGGACCCGCGGGATAGCTGCCCTGGGTGGCGCCCCGCAATGCAGTTCTGCAGACGTACACGGTTCTCCCAGCTCCTGAAGGGCACAGCCCCCGGCCCTGGGCGTCCACTTCGTGAAGGGCACAGCCCCCGGCCCTGGGCGTCCACTCTGTGAAGGGCATGGCCCCTGGCTCTGGGCGTCCCTCTGTGAAGGGCACAGCCCCCAGCCCTGGGCGTCCACTCCGTGAAGGGCACAGCCCCCAGCCCTGGGCGTCCACTCTGTGAAGGGCACAGCCCCCGGCCCT
>NW_005876429.1:0-10014 GCF_000147115.1 Myotis lucifugus | reverse complement strand
TGATCTGTCCATGAGCACTTTAGTAGATGTATATTCCGCGGCTTTGGGGTGAAGTGTTCTGAAGATGTCTATTAAGTCCATCTGATCTAGTGAGTCATTTAGGAATGCTGTTTCTTTGCTGATTGTTTGTCTAGAGGACTTATCCAGTGATGTCAGTGGTGTATTAAAGTCCCCTACTATGATTGTATTGTTGTCGATCTCTCCTTTGATATCTTCCAGGAGTTTTTTTATGTATTTGGGTGTTCCTGCATTGGGTGAATATATGTTTACCAGGGTTATATTTTCTTGTTGTATTGATCCCTTTAGTATTATGAAGTGGCCTTCCTTATCTCTTGTTATGGCCTTCACTTTGAGGTCTATTTTGTCCGATATAAGTATTGCTACCCCAGCTTTCTTTTCCTTTCCATTTGCCTGAAAGATATTTTTCCATCCCTTCACTTTCAGTCTGTGTGAGTCCCTTCTAATGAGGTGGGTCTTTTGTAGACAGTAGATGTATGGGTCATGTTTTTTTATCCATTCAGCCACTCGATGTCTTTTGGTTGGAGCATTTAGTCTGCTTACGTTTAAAGTTATTATTGAAAGGTACTTGTTTGTAGCCATTTCTTTTTTGTGTGCCTGTTTTCTTTCTGAGCTTTTTATTTCTTTTTACACCAGTCCCTTTAGCATTTCTTGCATTGCTGGCTTAGTGGTGATAAACTCCCTTAGCCTTTTTTTGTCTATGAAGCTTCTTATTTCCCCTTCAATTTTGAATGATAGCCTTGCTGGATAGAGTATTCTTGGATTCAGTCCTTTGCTTTGCATCACTTTGTAAATTTCAGTCCATTCTTTTCTGGCCTGATGTGTTTCTGTTGAGAAATCATTTGATAATCTAATGGGAGATCCCTTGTATGTAACTTTCCGTCTCTCTCTTGCAGCCTGTAAGATTCTCTCTTTGTCCTGAACATTTGCCATGGTAATTATGATGTGTCTTGGTGTGGGTCTTTTCAGGTTTACCTTGTTTGGGACTCTCTGTGCTTGTGTGACTTTTTTGTCCCCACCTCAAGGAAGTTTTCTGATATTATTTCTTCGAGTAGCTTTCCTAACCCTTGTTCCCCTTTCTGTTTTTCTGGCACCCCTAGTATTCGTATGTTTTTTTGTTTCATGTTGTCCCAAAGCTCCCTTAGGCTCTCCTCCTGTCTTTTAATTTTTTTCTCCAATTGCAGTACAGTTTAGGTGTGTTTTGCTTCCTTGTCTTCTAATTCACTAATTCAGTCCTCCGCTTTTCCTAGTCTACTGTTGATGCTTTCAATGGTGTTTTTTATTGCAGCTATATCGCTCTTCATTTCTTCTTGGGTCTTGCATAAGTTATCAATTTTTTCATCTGTTTCTTCTTGCTTCTTGCATATGTTGTTGATTTTTTTCTCCATCCGGTTTTTGAACGCTAGGACCCTTATTCTGAATTCTTTTTCTGTCATGTTGCATGCCTCTGTCTCACTTAGCGGCTTTTCTGGCGAGTCCTCTTTTGGGGGTTTCTTTGCCTACCCATGTTTGAGCTCACTGACATATCTAGATGTTGAGTCGTTCAGTGGCTGCTCCCTGGGTGGCAGTGGCTCCTTGGGCTGTGGTTGTTCCTTGGGTGGTTGCGGTAGCTGCTGCCTCTCAGTTTGCAGCAGCTCCTCTGGTGGGTGCTGTTCACAGCTGTGGTGGCTCTTCTGGCTGGTAGGGGGAGGCTTCACGTACAGCTGCTGTTCCTCAGACAGAGGATGTGGTGATCATGAGGCTGCTGTTGCTTGGATCTGCTGCATTGATTAAAAGGCACAAAATACAACACAACAAGGCACAACGTACCAGGCACTGAACACAAATATATTCACGATATTAACAACCCCAAATAAAGGTGACCACCCAAATTAAGAGAATTAGGGGATAAGGAGGAAAGAAGAGAAAAAGATAAAAGAGAAAAAGGAAAAGAAAAGAAAAATAAGAAAAAAAACAAAAAAGAAGTGCAAAAATGAAATTGGGAAAAAAAGAGCGAAAAGAGAGAATAGTGTAGAAGAGGGAAAGAGACTATTTGTATGAGGAGAAAACTCCGATAGAACTGCCAGTAATCCCAACAAATTCCAGCAACAGATCCCTTAAGATGAATGCAAACTACAAACAACCAATGATATCAAGAGAGGCAAGGGAAAATAGAAGCACAAAAATAGCTGGGGGGTGGGGAGAGGAGGGAAGGGAAAAACCAGCAGAAAAAAATAAAAAGAAAAAGCAAAACAACCTCACAACCAGTCCTAAAAAAGAAGAAAAAAAACACACAAAACAAAACAAGCAAAAAAGAAAAACACAGAGAAAAAAAACCCCCAATATATTCAACAATCAAGCAAACAGCAAGAAAACAATAGAAAGACAAGAGGAAAAAAGTGTTTGGATAGTGAAGAAGGATAAGGGATAGGTGTATAAGGATTTAGAGCAGTGGATTGGAAATAGGATATATAAGTAGGGTGAAATTAGACGGGGGGTAAAAAGACGGAATAGGGAAAATCTAAAGCAGGAATAGGGTAAGAGAAACAGGACACCAAATGGGGAAAAGTGAGGAAGAGGGTTTTAGCATAGAGGTAAAATTGAGGTAGGGAAAATTGATGCTAAAGGAATGATGAAAATAGAATGGAGAACACTACTTCCAAAATAAAAAAAAAAGAGAAAATAAAATGGCGCTTCAAAAAATGGTAAAATGGTAGCAGTAATAATACTGGTTAAAAATAAAAATGTAGTAATTAAAAGGGTAAAATCAGGTGATGGAAAAAGAAGAAAAAAAATTGGTTTCTTAGTTAAAAGGCGAAAAAAGAAAAAAAAATTTGCAGTAGTGAAGGTCTTTCGGTTCTTCTACTCTTCAGCCTGGCTCACCTTAGTCCTGTCAGGTATTCAGGAGCGTGTTGAATTTCCCTGCGATACACTGTTCCTCCGTGTTGTAAATCACAGTCCTGATTTTAAAGCAGGCCGTATTTGGGATCCAGACTGCCTTAATTTGTGTTCACCTAAGAGTCAGTTTGTGGCTCAGCCTCTGGGTGGCAGTGTTTTGGGGTTGGCCTCTGAGGCTATACGGCTTCTCTACCCAGCAGCAAGGGTTTATTTTTTCTATTGCACTTAAAACTGGTTTGGGGAGGTCAACTGCCCAGAGCTGGTTCTTAAATAATCGTTACCCTGCTCTGTCTCAAAGCATTTTAAACAAGTTCTGAAATTGTCAGTGAATTTTAGTTGTCCAGTTTTCCTTCCGTGTTTATTAATTCATTTTCTGTAAATCTTCATGGAACCTGAGCTGCTTGTTGGCAGAAAGATGGAGCAGAGTCCTTGAGAGTGAGAGAATGGGGTGGGGGAGCAGGAGGGCTCACAGACTTCCAATTCACTTACCAACCATCAACTATGGCTTAACATATTTTAAACAAACGTTAGGAATGTAATGTAAAAAAAGAAATGAGTTTTGAGTACATTAATAATTTTAGTAAATTTAGCAAACTGGTCATTGGGAAATTGGTTCCTTGGTAAACTGGCTTTTGGTGGATTGGTGTCCTCCAGTGCACCTGGATCCTTTTGCATCACATAAAGGATCTGCTTCCATGTGGCTTTATGAACAGAAAAGCTCGTCATAGCACTCCTCTGCTTAAATCCCCTGTTTTGCCATTCTGTGAAGAAGAGTCAGGTGATTTTCAATGGTGCAAAGACCAGTACACCTGAATCCCACCCTCTAATCATACCAAACCACACGATGGGAGTGCCCTCCCCAACCCCCTAAGCCTTGCCAAACTTCCCTGTCTGCACCTGGCAAGTGTTCTTGCCTGGAAAGGCCCTTTATTGCTGTGCCATCACCTCCTCTGAGAAGCGCACCTGGAAGTCTGTCTCAGTCCCGTCATGAACTCTACACCATCAACTCCCTGTTCTCCTCATCTTGATAAAGTATTATTCATGAATTAATCCACAAATAATCATCATTCTCTGGCCCTATGTTGCCAGCTCATTCTAATAGAAAAGAAAGTAACTGAACCAACAGCCACCATTACCAGTTTATAGTTTTGTGTCCTGAACCTTCAACACTGTCTTTAGTCAGTGTGTCTGCCATTCCCCTTAGTGGCTGTTGTGAACTTTTGTCTTTTTATTTTTATTTTTCCCCACGTGTGTCTCCCCTTCCGCGTGTGAACTCCTAGAAGGTAGGATCCTTGTATTTTCATCCTTGAAACCCAGGACCTTAACTCCGTAGGGGTATAAAAATATTGTACAGTACCCACCATCTGGGATCTGCTGGGTTTCGGGGAGGGGGACAGAACTACAGGAAACAAGACTGCATGGAAGTGTCGGAGCTGAGCTGTCCAGGACCTTGATCATGGGTGGTGTGTGCAGGGCACTCAGCCTGCAGCCAGGACAGGGTTCTTAGACATGTGGCAGCAGCTACAGAGAGGAGCGGCCAGTCCCTCTTCCTCTAAATCCAGTGAAGATGGGTGAAGTCTGTCTTCCTAGGCCACGTAGCTCACAAAGCTGCACTCGCTTTGTTCTTCTCTCATCAATTTGTGTGTGACTCTGTGTTTTGTACTCAGGTTTCCCCATTTGTGAGCCCACTGAGAGGAGGACCAGGCTCTGAGAGCTGAAGTTGTAATTAAATGGCCATTTTGTGCTGGCACTTCAGAGGGAAAGGCAGGGGGTTCATGGTCAAATGCATCTAATGTGCTCCACCTCCTCCTCCTTTTCTCTCCGTAACGATGGGGTAAGAGGTAGAGATTAAAAATCATAGAAATTCCAACATGTGAACAGAGATGAGAAATAACAAGAAGACTTTTCTGTCTTTGTTTGTGATGTGAACAAAGATGAACCCATACATTACGTGCAAACTCATGTGCATGTGGCTCAGCATGGATCGTGGGGACTCTTACAGGTTACATCTGTGCTCATGACTGTCCTGTGAGGTGTGTGTTCCACCTACAGATGAGGCAAACCTGAGTCTTTCGTGGCGAAATGTTTATGTATGGTCACTCTGCTACTAAATTGACTCTTCAGATTCTCTAAAATGTGATTTTAAAGAGGTAAGTTTGTGTGGAGAAAGGACCTACTTTATATGTGTCATGGGAAATGCATGTACTGGTTAACTAAGGGTTCATATGGGGACATATATGAGTAGCTCCATAAGATTTAGAAAAATCTATGTATATAGAAGGCTAATATGCAAAGTTTCTCCTCAGGATTTTGACCAAGAGAATGAGAATTTGATCACTCACTATGACATGCACTGACCACCAGGGGGCGGTGCTGAACATGGCGGGTGACCAGCAGTGGTGGGGTGTTGATGGAATGAGGGAAGGAAGAGGTAGGGAGGTGGGGAACCTGATTGGCCTTGATCGCAGGCCAGGCCTAGGAACCCTACCCATGCACTAATTTCATGCACCAGGCCTCTAGTTTAGGAATAAGTGCTTGATGAATTTTTATTAAAGGGAAATAATGTTCTGGAGGCAGTATTTCTATATTACTGCTGGCATTAAGGAGGCCACAGACCCTTTAAAATGAGCAATGTTTCTTGGTTCCTAAAGTGAATGTAGAATGGGTCCTGGATGGAACTTCTGGTGACAGATGGTTACTATGTTCACAGGGAACCCCACTGACCAGCGCAGATTCCAAGGTTGCTGACCAAAGAAGGCGGGTACTCCCTGCATTTCCACCAGGAGGGAGTCCCCAACTTTAACCTTCCACCAGAGTGAACAGAGGATGTTGCTGGGGAGTCTTCCTACTGTAACTTGGACTCATATTAACAGCTGCTTCTTCATCGCAACATCTACCCACACCCTGCCAGGTGATTCAGGTGAGGTGCCAGAATCAGGATGTTTCCTTCCTCCCAGATCAAGCCAGCAGAACTGAACTGGCTGCATGGCCAAGAGCAGAACTGAGTGCACGGCCCAGAGCAGAACTGAGTGTACAGGCCAGAACAAAACCATCAGCACAGCACAGAACAGAACCGAGTGCACAATCCAGAACAGAACCTATTGCATGGCCCAGAGGACAACTGAGTGCACAGCCCAGAGCAGAACCAAATTCACAGCCCAGAGCAAAACCGATTGCACAGCCCAGATCTGAACCAGTTGCATGGCCCAGGGCAGAACCAAATGCACAGCCCAGAGCAAAACTGAGTGCACAGCCTAGAGCAGAACCAAAGGCACAGCCCAGAGGAGAACCAAGTGCACAGCCCAGAGCAGAACCAACCACACAACCCAGAGCAGAACCGAGTGCACAGCCCAGAGCAGAACTGATGGAATTTCCCCCCACGACAGGAGGGAGGTGATGGGCCAGAGTCCTCCGCTGATTCTGAGGGACCCTGAGGTGGGGGCTTAGGGCACTGAGGCACCTTCAAGTTCCCTCTCTGACTCTTCTTCCTCGTCCCCCAGCCCCACTCCAGGTCTGAGTTGGATGTTCCTCCCTTATGCTCCCACCCTTACTCTGGAGTGACCCTGACCCTGACCCACCACTGCTGGTTGGAGCCCAGGGCCGATCCCCTGGCACAGGGGCTCCAGAGCGATGCACCCAACAGAGAAAACAAGACCAGCTCACGGCCTCCACGTGCCATTAAGACGACCCCTTGTTGCCTCCTCCCTGCTTCTTTTACCTGGTAAACTGCTTATATTCTGCATTCAGATCCTGTCCTCAAATTTAAAAGGAGAACCTAAAATATAGGGGAGAGAGAGAGAGAGAGAGAGAGAGAGAGAGAGAGAGAGAGAGATCTTGTTTATTAGTATTTGCCAGGCATTGTCTTAATTGCTCAATAGCTGTTCAGTACTACCCCTAGCATGGGCAAGAGGAGCCTGAGAAATAATACATTTATTAAAAATCCCACCATTAGTTCTGCCTGTGGGGTTTGATGTTCAGAGGCTGCACACCACAAGCTGTGAGTGTGAACACCTGCTCCCTCAGTCACACTGTGCAGGCCCCAGGGTGCTTCTCCATATCTTTGCTTTCTGACCTGAAGCTATAGGTGCCTGTGTCATGTTGATATTAATTTTGTGTTTGTGCCTTTGCTGACATCAGATGGACCTGTTTCATGGTTCAGGGAGGATTGAAGCAGCAGAAGAGTTTAGATGAGAAAAATCAACTTCAATGTAGAACCCACCTCAGAGAAGTGAGGGATATTTTCATCTTTCCTTAGCCTTCAGATACTCTCACGGCCATTAAACTCCAGCTCTTGTGGCCTGCCCCAATGCCAGGCTGAGAAATCCTCACATGGAGAGTTTTAAGAGTTTGCAATAGGCTGCATCAAACAAACAAACAAACAAACAAACAAACAAGAAAAAATCAACTTAACTTTCAAATATTTGCATTCAAAGAGCACAAATGCAGTAGATTCTCGCATAAGGAAGACTCACTTGCCAGCAGGGCTGGTGTCATTTTGTGTGTGATATTCCTAACAGGTACACATGCAGCACAGCCGAACACTTTGCAGTATTAGAGCAGTCATATTGCTGCGAGTGTGTGTGTATGAAGGTGTAGATGTAAAATGTATGAAACATGATCCACATTTTCCAAAGAGAAGCCTGAGGCTAAAAGTGGTTGAGTAACTTGTCTCATAAAGCGCATTCGAGGTAGAGCAGCTCAAAACCATTCCTCTCACGGCTCTGCTCTTCCCACCATGGCTTCAGGCTCCCAGAGTGTTTTAAATAATAGAAAGGAGCATCTCCTGAGAATGATTTTCTCTCCCTGATACACGATCCCCACTTATTTCCCTCCTAAAAATCTCACATGTAAGGACAATAGGGTTTAACTAAATATCACAAAGATGTTCACTTTGAATCACTTTTCTCTCTCAGTTCTTTAATTCCTAAGGCATTCACCTTCTATAACTGAGAGAAAGTCTTCAGATGTTCATCCAGAGCAATTTGATGAAGGCTGGGTTCCAGGCACTGGCTAAGAACCTCCATAGAAAGCATCTGCCCAGAGACAGATGAGGTGGGTCAGCTCCAGTGCTGATTGGCCCCTTTCCTTGGGACTCTCCTGTCCGAACATGAGTGGCCACTCTCACAGGTTTTTATTCTCCGAAGTGGCTTCATCAGCCATCAGGTGGAGCCAGGCTCACTCCCTTACTTCTTCCTTTGTCTCCATCATGTCTGGGAAGCCGGCTCTGTGGGGCCCTGGAGGCCCCTGGACAGCAGCTGTGATGGTGTGGCTGGTGGCGCTGAGTGTCCCAGTGGCTGAGGGTGGAGACTCTCCACGTGAGTGCAGGGCAGCTGCCCCGCCGCCAGCCCGGGATGGGCTCTGAGGGACCCTTGGCTGGGGCGTGGGGGGGCTATGACCTGAGAATAGTCTGTGATCAGCATTTCCTCTTTGGGAAAGGGAGCTGCTACTTTCTCATGTCCGCCTTCTGATGACAAGGTGAGGACATGGCCATCTCAGGGGCTCCAGCCTAGGGATATCCAAATGGGAGGGAGGAGACTGGCCACTGCCAGTGACAGGAAGTTGTTATTTTTGAAGAAAAAATGTTCTCCAAAGAAGAGACAGCAGGACTTGTCCCCAAGACCTTGTCTGGACTGAAGACTAAGGGGCTCTGGTTGGGGAAATGTGTGCGGCAGGTCTGTGGTGTCAGGTTTTGGGGAAAGGGCTCCCCATCCCTGAGTCTGAGTGGAGGGCTGGCAGCAAACCCTGGCATCCGGGCAGCTGACCTGGTGCCACAGGCAGGGGCTCAGCTTCCTCCCAGGGATTTAGGGTCACACAGTGAGTGGGTGGGATTGGTCTTGAGTTGATGGTGGAGGGAACTGAGGAGAAAGGGAAAGTGAAGAGGGGGTGACATGCTGAGAAGCCATTTATTTCAGACAGGATTCTGTCTCCATGTAAACTCTGTCAGTCTTCCTACCACCCCTGGTGTAGGCGTCCTGGTCTTTCTACACAATTGCCTTTACGCTATGGGTGCTCTGGGCAACCGCCCGAGCTGGCGGTTGGCACAGTCCCCTTGGGATCGAGCTGATCTAACTCGGAAGCCTGTGCCTTTTCCATGATGAGTCCCCTTTTCTGGGGTCGGTGGCGGGTGGGTCCCTGGGACAGCACTGTTGGGGGGAAGTGTTGAGTGATTCCTTCCACGTCCCGCGTGGAGTAGGGTTCGATACCTGAAAGTGGAGCCGCACAGCAAATGAGAGAAACAGACACGAGATAATTTTGCAATATTGGAGGACCAGGTGGGCAAGTCCCAAAGGACTTCCACCCATGCTCGGGCTGTTCCAATCTTTTATTGATCTGGAGTAGCCCCTAAGAAAAGGAAGTTTCAATGACACACAGATCAGCAATTTCCAGGGGAGTAGACAAAAGTATCTGATTAACTCATCAATAGATTTCCAAGTGTGGGCAGAGTAACTGATTAGCTTATCAATAGATTTCCGAGTGTAGGCAGAGTAACTGATTAACAATAATCAACAAGGATCTACATAACTATCTAAGGAATTAAGGGAACTAAGGTGGGGATGCTTCAACTATTATTACCTAAATTAACTGAATGGTTCCTAGATTAACTGGGTGGTGCACAGCCCTGACTTTTACTAGGACTTTCAATGGCTACTAGCTTTTGGGGGAGTTTCTGTCTAAACTCAGCTAGTGAAGACAATGAATGGACTCCGGCAGGGAAGGCTCTGTGCCAGGGAGGAGGGGCGAGAGCAAGCCTGTGGGGCGAGGATGCTGGTTCCAGGTTTTCTGTCACTGCTCCCTGGACTGTATGGCCTGTGGGGACCCTGGTCTCTGAGATTCCCGGATTCCCTGGAAATGGGACCTCGGGGGAGGGCGTCCGGACCTCTCTAAGGCGGGGCCTGGATGTGAGATCCCGGACTGTGGGCCCAGCTGGTGTCAGGCTCAGGCGGGATCCCAGGCCCCAGGGCATCCCGGGGAGACTTGGTCCCCTCTGTCCCCTCCCTACATGGGGGCAGTTCCCGGGTGGGGGCGGGGCGGAGGGAGGCGCCAGTGGTTTGGGGGCTGCAGGTCTGTCCCCGCGGAAGGTCCACCACGTTGGCCGCGCAGGCCTGATGGGCGGCTCCC
>NW_005876428.1:0-10017 GCF_000147115.1 Myotis lucifugus | reverse complement strand
ACTGTCATTGTCCCTGCTCTGCTTTGAGGCTGCTTGTTTCTAAGCATTTGACAATGTCTTTTATCTGTATGCTTTTGTCAAGCTTGGAAGTCCTTTCTGTATTGTGCAACTTTATAATGAAAATTGGTATAACATATTGAGTATCACTTAGAAATGTGAATACAGGAGACTCATGCTATTATCAAAGCTGTACTTTTATATGTAGAAATCCTCATTTCTATTCTGCAGAAAAAATTCCAAGTGTCTTCCCATCTTTGTCTATCCACTGACATATATATATATATATATATATATATATATATATATATATATATATATATATATATAATCAATTACCTTTTAAAAGAGTCTCATGTGTAGAAACAGAGAAATCCACACATGGATTAATTTATTGGTCTGTATCCTGTTCAAAATCCTGGACACAGGGCTCTTTCATCTTTAGCAGATTCGACTTGGTCATAAGTGCTAACAGCTGCTTTCCTCAGGTCGGAGTTTAGGGAATCTTTCTTCCTTTTCCTCTTCTCTCTCCTTCTCTTGAAGGGGCTGGTGAAAGGCAGAGTTGATGTCTGCCTTCTTTGGGAACCTCACATTTATGCAGCACATTCAGTTCCCCCGTATGCTCTTGGTACCGGCTTTGCTTCGCTGCCTTCTCCCCATGTGGCTCCACGTGGAAGGTCCCTGTCCCTGGATGCTGTGTTGCAGCCAGACTACTCTGGATCCAAGTCATGGGGACGCTGCCTGAGGCCGAGGGTGTCACAGCTTCTTTTCTGACTTCCTCCAGCAGCTGCACATATCGCTCCCTTTTCTCCTCACTAAGTCCTTCCTACATTGAGGTGACTTTCCTGGTGTTGCCCAGAATATCTTCCCTCTTGAACAGCTTTGAGATTTTCTTGTGCTTTTTTGGAATCAAAGTATTCTTGTTGGGGAGGAAGAAGACAGAGAAAGAGACTGTCCCATCCCTCCTACTTGCTTCCAACCACAGCTACAGCTTCCCAGAGACTTTCCGTATTTTGCCAAATCATCATCTTCAAGCAAAAACTGGGCCCTCATCCCAGCTTGGGGGCTGCCCTCAAATCTCAGAGCTACATTCTTGCCCCCAACAGTTCCTTGTCCATGCCAGTGAGGGAAACGGCTGCTCTCAAGGTATTAACTCCACTCTAAGAAGGAACATTCTCTCTTTATATTGCTGTACATTTCTTTCTGGAAAACACTGGCAAATGCGCTCGGGTTAGCCTCCATCCTGGGTGTTAGTGTTGTCCTGGAAAGTCTTCCTATCCCAGCATCAAATTTTAGCAGAGCTGCTTTGAACTCTGTATCTGCTCTATGTAATGGAATCACCTCCCTAAGTGGGGTTAATGCCAGAATGTCTCCTTGCTGGTGAATGCATTGTTCCTCATTACAATTGGATCACATCCCTGAGGGCTTTTCCTTTGTCTGCATCAACTTTCAATAGGTATTTTGTCACTGAGAACAGATTAGTCTGTCACTTCCCTCCGCTCCATAGACACTAATTAGTGACTTTGTAGAGTCTAAAATTGTCATACTTAAAACTGACATGTTTTGTGCATTACCTGGATTTAACTTAAAAAGAAATTCACCAGAGTCTTTACTTGGTCTGACATTATTCTAAAAACTGAGGATTTACTAGTAATTGCCTCTCTAATTCCTTCTTTTTTCCTAGGTTCTCTGTGTCCAGCAAATGTATTAATCATCCTTCATTCCCCACTTGTGATGGGTACCCATTGGGTGTCCTGGTCCCTAGTTAGAGAATGCCTCTCTTTGAAACCCTTGATCCATAAGGTCAAAGTGGCAGGTCCCAAGCTGCCATGTTGTTCAAAATAACCCACCCTCTTGGCTAAAAGTGAGTTTTCCAAGAGCGTGTTCTTCAGTAAACAGGATCTTTTTTTTTTGTTTTGTTTTCTAGATTTCTAATCTAGCATAAAAGGAAGTCATGTTGGTCCTTCTCAATGTGGCTGAAGGGCTGACGTCTGAATCTATGATCTTCTACCCACTAGGAGATCTAAGAAAGGGAGAAGACTATTAATAACAAGGAAGAGTATGGGGCCAACAGGGTGGGAAAGCCAGTGTGTTGTCAAATTAGCCGTGTGATGATTCTAGGACTTCCTTCCAGTTTGTTCTTGAGAAATTTCTATGTTCTTGTTTTGGTTCCATGAGATACACATTTAGCCTTGCAACAAATTCCCCTTTGGCATAAGCTGGCTCTAGTTAGCTTTTGTTATTTCCTTTCAACCTAATATACCACCAGCTTCCTGAGCTGGGCCCAGCATGAGTTTGTGGACTAAGGTTTGCTAATATTTAACACTGTGTGTTCACTGCTGGCACACAGATACATGGCTGAGTCCTGCAGCTCTGTACCGTGGATCTCCAGGATACAGGCTGAGTTCTGGGGGCACTCAGCTGAAAATCTCTCCTTGGGCATCTCTGCTTCAAGGACGTTTTTGTACTGAAAGGAAACCAAGAACTTGAACTTTCTTCAGGATCTGTTGATACCAGAAAACATAATCGTGCCACTTTTTGGGGACATAATACATGTTCACATTCTGTCCTTTCCCTTCGATCAGGTGTACTGGAGTCTGGGTGACTTCTGCAACAATGGATCCTGTGAAGAAAGCAGACAGAAATTGGTGATTTAGCCTGTGAGGGACTCTGATGACATGGACGGAGGCTTAGAACAGGGAGCTGACAATTTCAGAACAGGGACTGACCTGTACCCAGGAGACAAAGGACCATGGAGCAGATGAACGTGGTGCGCATGGCGGAATGAGGACATGAACAGAGTCAGGTGTCTTCCTCTTAGGCTTTCTCGTCCTCCGTAAGCAGCTACTCTGTGACGTGATCACTTCATAGAAGCTAATAGTCTTTGTATGAAGATACCAGGAACAGGATCTGCTCCTACTAGATCCATATCTCTGGATCCAGTCCCCCCCATCCCCCCCGCCAAGCACCCACTCAGAGAGAGCAGGGAATCACTCTCAGAGAAATGGGCCACTGTCCCTGCCCCTCACTCTGGAGCTGGGGTGCAGAGTTCTGTCCGTGGAGAGAGGCAGGCCACAGGAGTGCTTGACTTGGACTTAAGGACCTGCGAGGACTTACTGACCTTTTCTTAGGATTATACTGCAACCCATGTCTTCCTTTTCTTCCGTCATTGCTCCATTCCTTTCTTTTTTTATTTTTAATTATGTTTTTATTGATTTCAGAGAAGAAGGGAGAAGGAGAGAGACATAGAAACATCAGTGATGAGAGAGAATCATTGATCGGCTACGTCTTGCATGCCCCCTACTGGGGATTGAGCCCACAATCTGGGCCATGCCCTGACCAGGAATTGAATCATAACTTCCCGGTTCATAGGTCGGTGCTCTATCACTGAGCCACACCAGCCAGGCCTTGTTTTTTTTTCCTCCCTTTCTCCTTCCCTCTCTCCTCATGAGGGTCAGATTTGCATCTTGGTCTGATGGTTCTCTCAGCCTCCTCAGCTTCCTTCCCATTTTCTCTCATAGGCATTTTCTAACCCAGGCTTGGCATCTAATTCTTGGAGGAACTTAGTTAATGCATATAGAGCAAACTCTAGGAATTTTAATGTATCTGAAATTTTAATATATCTTACAAGGCCCCACTTCTAGCTTTTGATATGAGTCCTATCTGTGCCACTTAAATAGTTCATAGATTTACATCAGGCAAAATAGTTAGACGTGTTATGAATAATGCATGCCCCAGACAATACATGTCTCTCAATCTGGAACAAGTTCTCAGCAATTCTAATTCTCCTTACTTGATAAGAAACCTGTGAGATGGTCTCCACATGCCTATGAGGGCACATTCTTCTTCTTAGGGAGAGGATTCACGGGAGGGGTCTACTTCTTGTCTGGGCCTGCCCTTTAACATATTGCTAAGTCTCCAACTTAGATTAAAAAACAACAACAATAACTATGTCACTATTTTTCTACTGAAGAGAACAGAATGGGTGATTAAAGTGATTCTGGGAAAACACCACAAACTGAATGTCAGGTGAGGATAACCACCTTTCCACTCTTGGTGTAACTGTCAATGGTTTTTGTAGGTTTAGGCCCAGCTTCCAACTGCAAAGGAGATAATAACAGCCATAAACCCACTTCCTATTGCTGTTGTGTGTGTGTGTGTGTGTGTGTGTGGGTGTGTGTGTGGGTGTGTGTGGCGGGGGGGGGGGGAGGTCTAGAAAGGGCTCTTGGATCTGAAAACAGGTTTATGAGCAGAGAGGAGGTAACGCTCTAGCTCTGTGTACTTGCTGCTGGCACAGAGATACACTGCGGAGTCCCCCAAGCCTGGTGAGCGGATACCCAGAGAACAGAAGGAAGTATTAGGCCTGCTGGGTTGGAAGTTGACCGAGGTGTCTGTTTCATTGTTAAATTGCTGATCATAGTAGTAGAACAGCAGCTTTGGGGCTTGGCTCAGCTTCTGTTGGTACCAGTACATGGCATCATGATTTAGGTCCTGAAAGCAACTCAGGGTCACTGGTTTTCCCATCCTGGTAACCTGGAATCTTGGGTTCTGGGTGACTATGGCACCCATGTAACCTGCAGAAAAAGAAGAAACATGTGGAGACAAGAGGGAGACTCATGTTGCTGCCATAAAAGAAAGGCACAAAACTGAGGACATCATAGCTTTAATAAAATCTGTGCTTCTGACCAGGACTCACCTACTCCAAGGAGACAAAGGGCCACACAGTGGAGAAGCCTGGGACCCATGGCAGGGCCAGAACAGGAATAGGGCATCTGTCTGTTCCACTCTGATCTCTGGGTTGAGAGGTGGGAGCTCTGAGAGTCCATGGTCTCTGATAGGTCGGTCTACCTGTGATGGCAGTGCTGATGTTGACATCACCAAGGAAGGGTCCCTTCTTGTGATATTATGCACAGCTTCCTACTTGGCAGGGGCCTGGGCTTGGCTGGGTCAGGTATGAAGCAAATGTGATGTTTTCTTATCTGTCCTGCTTCTAATATCTGCCCCATGTTCATCCGTCTCCATCGCATTCCTCCTTACTTACATCCTAAAAGCAGTTCAGAGGTTCCTCAACACATGAATAGCTTTTGCTCCAGTCTAGCTGATAAACCTATTGAGATAATGTCTTTATTTTATTATCCACATCATTGATGAATGAAAGGTATCTGCCAACCAGCCCCACCTTAATATAGAAATCAAGTTCTGGAATTCCTGTATCTTATCCACATCATTGATGAATGAAAGGTATCTGCCAACCAGCCCCACCTTAATATAGAAATCAAGTTCTGGAATTCCTCTATCTTTATCCACTTTTCAGAGCATATCAAGGAAATCCTCTACAACTTTTGTCTATGGTGACACCATAATGCCTCCTTGTGGCCAGTAGAAAAGTTTCTAGAACAGCCTTCCTGCATTGCCCAAAGATCTGAGCAATCAGGTGAGACACAAGAGGGCTTAAACATGTATCTAGTCATATATATATATATATAATAAAAATATATATAAAATTTACTGAGGTGACATTGTTCTGCTCCTACTAAATCCATATCCCTCAGACCAAGCACAACACCAGGGTACTGGCAAGCCTAAATAAAAATAACATGGCCCTATTGTGACAACTGGAATTGACCTCAAAAATGTTGGTTGACACATATTTACATATCATGCTAACCCATGTTTTTTTCCATTAAAAAATCAGACCCTATGGAGAAAGGAAAATTAGCTTTAATCTATAGTCAGTGACCTGGCTATTCCACTCAAATCTGAGATTTTAAAAAAGTATTTGGAAATGGATTTGTGCAGGACAAATGTAACATAAACTTAGCGCCATTGCCAGCACTATTAGGGAGCAACCTAAAAACCAGCAATAAATGAGATTTGATTCACTATTTTTATTTCACTAGGGAAACATTTAAATTATGATAAGCAGGAATATGACAATATGGCCACAGAGTCACAATTTCTTTCAGATCAGAACAGCGAGTTGGGCAAGAATTACACCAGGGTAACACATACACACTTAAGAAACAGAAATGATAGTCTGAGGTCTGTGTGAAGAGCCCCAGACATGCCCCAGATCACAAATGTATCACAAATATTCTTGTATTTCAAGAGTTAATTCTGGTTCTTCCTGTCCTCTCCTCCGCTCAGGGGAAGACTTCTGCTGAGGGTGGGGAGAGGGTGCAGTTTTGCACAGGAAGGGCCTCACCCTGAAGCACTGGGTTGAGGCTGCTGGCACAGAAATAAACTCCGGAGTCCTCTGGCCATGCAGCCTGGACCTTCAGGGTAGAAAATGTCCATTCGTCCTCTCTGCTGAGAACCGATTGCCAGGCATCCCTGATTTGTCCGTACATACTCTTGCAGAAAGCGGACCAGAAATGTCATTGCTTTCCCTATGGTACCATAAAAGAGTCTCATGTCCAGAAATTGGGTCACATCTCAGCGTCACAGCTTGGTCCTTCCCTATAACCCTGTGGCTGGGAAACTGAGTGACTCCAGCCGATGTGTGTCCTGTGGGAAAAGACAGGAACATTGAATACATGACAAGAGTAGACTGGGCAAAGGCAAAGTGGAGATATTCAAACATACAAGGACTTACTTTCTCCCAGGAGACAAAGGGACACTAAACTGAGAAGCCTGCACACCATGGCAGGATCCAAATAAAAGTAAGAACTTTTCCCGATGACAGAACTTGTAAGTATGAGCAAAACTGAGAGCTAATCTATGTCCCCATGGTGCTATAAGGTGTGTCCTGGCAATGACATCACCATACCAGCCAATGCCTATTGTCTCAGGAGCGCCCTCTAGGGAGGAAGAAGCATAGAAGGAAGAGCAAAGTTTCTCTGAACAAGTTTATCCTTTGAGGGGTGATGAAGAACCAATGCCAATAAGTTGCCAACAACCTTGACCTGTTTCTGCATTTAAATAGGTATCTTCTCACATGTTCACAAAAAAAGTTGACCAAAGTGAAGAATGCAACTTACTTTCCTGGTTCTGGAGGCCGGGTCAATAATTTTTATCCTTTTAGAAGAAAATGTAAAGCCTTGAAATGTGTCTGAAACGTAACAGATGCCCTATACACGTTTTTGTTTAATTATGTGAATTAATTAAGATGTACCTTGGATGCTATCTTGATGAACCAGGTGGCTTTCTAGGACAGGTGACATGGTGTTCAGACAGCAATGGCCAGTGATGGCTTGCATTGAACAGGCAGACTTCCAGTTAGATAAGGGATATAAAGAATTCAAATATTTAGGAAGAGTTCAAACACATCCAAATAAAAGTGTACCTGGATCTACCAAGTTCCTATTCTTCTAGTTATTTGCATGTGTGTTTTGGAAATGAAAAAAGTGAAATGTTACATGCAAGTTGAAATTACTGGTATTAAAAGTGAATCTCTAGGAATGTAAAATGGCACAGTCATGCTGGAAAATAATTGGGTAGGTTCCTTAAAAAATAAGAATATATTTAAAGACTTAGAATTGTCAGATCTCAGAGGGGAGGGAGGTGGAGAGGACTGAAAAAGATCAATCAAAAAACATATATGCATATATGCATAGCCATTGGTACAGACAATAATGTGATGAATGCCTGGGGTGCAGGGGTAGGAGGGGGCTGGGTAGAGGGAGGCAGAGATGGGGGGATGGGAGATATCTGTAATAGTGTCAACAAGAAAAAAATTACTTAGAACTGTTTGCACACTTAGTGCCAATGTCGATTTCCTGGTCTTAATATTTTAGTATTAGAGGCCCGATGCATGGATCATGCAGGGAGGGTATGGGTTGTTCCTCAGCCCGGCCTGCTCCCTCTCTTATCAGGACCCTCACTCCTAACCATCCACCTGCTCGCTCTTACACTTGGCTCACAGCTCCTTAGTACTGCTGAGGAGGCTCACCAGCCATGGACCAGGCTTCTGGCTGAGCAGCACTCCAGCTGTGGGAGCGCACTGACCACCAGGGGGCAGCTCCTGAATTGAGTGTCTGCCCCCTGGTAGTCAATGCATATCATAGTGATTGGTCATTCTGTTGTTCAGCCAAAATGGTAGCTGAGCTTTTATTACGTAGATAATTATGGAGATGCAACCATTGGTGGAAACTGGATGAAGGGTATACTGGATTCCTTTGTTTACTTAACAACTTCCTATGAATCTGCAACTATTTTCAAATAATAAGTTTTAAAAAAAGAGGACCTCTGAAAATGTGGGGGGGGGGGAGGTGTTTTGTTACAAATAGGAGCACAGTTATGGAAAAGTTACCATGAGAGGGGTTTAGAAGAAATTGGAAAGGTCTGAGCAGATCTGAGGATATAGCCATGGTACCATTTAACCATTCTGATAATGAAGGCAAAGGCACAACCACTAATCATGAACTGAGATAATCCAGCCTGGATAATGGCCCTTTCACAGTTCTTGTCTTCCAAAGGGAGAGGTAGAACACCAAACCCAGGCCCATGCTCTGACACAGTTGAGTCTGGAAAGACTGCTGAGGAGGGCTGGGGTGAGAAGGGGAAACAGGAGGGTTTCTGCACTGGGAGGAGATGACTCTGCAGCGCTGTGGCTAAGCTGCTGGCACAGAGGTACATGGCTGAGTCCTCGGCTTCTGTGGGCTGGATCTTCAGAGTGGAGAATGATCCATTAGGCATCTTAGCTGAGAAGCGATCCTTGGGCATCCCTGTCTCGTCAATAGGAGCTTGATTACGGAAATAAGTTAGAAACTTCAGTCCCTGTAGTGAGGTCTGTCTGTACCAGTAAAGGCTGCCATGGCCAGAAATTGGTTTACAACTCAGGGTTACTTCTTGTCCAATCTTTGTCACCTTGTGCCTGGGTGTCTGGGTGACTCCAGCATCTAAGAGCCCTGAGGAAGTGGACAGAGTTTGGGAACAAGATAAGGAACATAAAAGGAATCAGAATTGGGAATATTTTAAAAATGCAGAATACTTATTTCTGGGGACTCACCTACTCCCAGGAGACAAAGGGTGATACAGCAGAGGAGCCTGTTGGCCATGGCTGGGTGGGGCAGGAGGAGGCTTCCCCCAGAGAGGGCCCTTGTGGGCATGAACAGAGCACAATTCTCTTTCCTTTAAAAAAAAGGAAAATAAAGTAGGATAACAGAATGTTTGAAATAGAAATTTTGAAAAATTTTATTTTATTTTTTTAAGTATTTTTTATTGACTTCAGAGAGGAAGGGAGAGAGAGAGAAAGATAGAAATATCAATGATGAGAGAGAATCATTGATTGGTTGCCTCCTGCACACCCCCTACTGGGGATAGGGCCTGCAACCTGAGCTTGTGCCCTTGACTGGAATCATACCTGGGACCCTTCAGTCCACACGCCAATGCTCTATCCACTGAGCTAAACCAACTAGGGCTGGAAAGTTTTATTTGTTGTTTATTCTGTGGCCAGGAATCATCAAAGTGCATCTGAAAAGGATTAGAGACATAAAAAGATCATCAAAAGTGAGGAGGTCAAGAAACTGAGAAGCCAAACCCATGTATAAATTGTCTATGTCATGATGATGTCACCTATGATGGCAGGGTTGGTAGTGAGGAGAGGAAGTGTCTGAGGAGACATCTGATGGTAAGGAAGTCAGTGCAGCAGCAAAGGGTAATATTCTCATGCCATGTGTGTGAGGAGCTGAGTATTAAAGCAGGGGGAGGAGAATGCTCTGGACACAGCAGGGAGGAGCCAGGGGGACAAAGAATGCACTCAAATCAGATGTATTATGTTCTATATAACTCATGGCATAAACACAGAGGACATTTTACTGTTTCTATCTTCAAGGTCAGGGCCGCTGAATGGCAAAAGCTGGAAGAATGACAAGTGGTATTGGTTATATGACAGAATTCTAGAAAACTTGTGGGAAATTCTGTTAACGGGGAGAAAAGAATGGAGGGCTGAGGGGCCATTATCGGGCGCTCCTACCATTCAGATGGGGAGACCAAGGCAGGAACACAGGAAAATCCACAGTGTGGGCAATAAAGATTTATCTTACAGGTGTGGTGAGTATTGAGCCTCCTTAAAGTACA
>NW_005876427.1:0-10018 GCF_000147115.1 Myotis lucifugus | reverse complement strand
TAATACGAGGGGATCAAGAGCAGCACACATTAGCACCTGGGGCAGGGAGGATGACCTTGGCAGGGAGGAAATCCTTCATCCACAAGACAGAAATCCTAGAGCAAAGTTCATCTTATGGAGCTTGTGGCTGGAGGGCACAAGGATTCCTAACAGGCAACACATAAAAGGACAGAGGGAGACACAACTCCCAAACAAAAGAGACAGCTGGGCTACCCGTTTATGTACCTGTCCCTACACACCTTTCTTGGCAGATGCTAGAAAGGAAAGCACTTTGCCATTGCGTAGTCATAGATATAATTAAAAATCAAAACATTAGCAGAGTTGGATATTTAAATGGAAAGCATTGCTCATAATTGTATCCTGAAGTGGAAGAAAAGTCGAACAGCTCTGTTGCATTGAGCTGTATTCTTTTTAGGCATGAGACTTGCACACCTGCTAGAAAAAGTACCCTATATGATTCGATCTATACAAAGAAAGAGAGTTGAGAAAAGATTTCTCCCATTATTTATCACACATGAAGCCAGATGCTAGCCTTGAAATTTCAAATTTGCTATCAAATATAATCTCCCTAATCTCCAAGCTAAGAATGTCAGGCTTTTACTGCACACTGGAAGAAACTTGAGATGGACGTATGTAAGCACATTCCTAAGCTCATCAAACGTTAAGTGGAACGTACAAGATCTCAAAAATAGAAATTCACAGCCCTGACGTCTTTTCCTATAGTCCTCTTCTCTATTCCACCTTGGTTTTCTTGGCAAAGCAAATATCATTTTCTGCACAAACCATGAACTCAGGTGGCCCCAAGGATAAGCAGAATGTACACATGAGGTAGCTTATTAAAGGGTACAGAATAGTAACCATAAATGAAGAATCTCTTATATAAAAGGCCCATGGCCATCACGCCATAACGCCGTCACGACCAAACGAGCAGCGGCTCTTGCAGGGGGTGGGGCGGGGTGCAAGGTACTAGTGGCAGAGAATTATGAGTGGTGGAGGGTGGGGCAGTGAGCTACTAGCAGTGATATGTGGGGTGGCCAGCTGAGGCAAGCTGAAGTGAGCTACTCACTGGGCCTCTAGTAGAAAATATAAAATAGAAGATTGTGACTGAGGAATTAAAATGAGACAAAACTGAGGTCACTGTAGCAATAGAATTTTTTTTGTAATGCAGCCTTTTAAAAATAAAGTACATTGTAGATTATAATGATGGTCCAAATTCTTAAACACTTCTTTTATACACTTATCTACACTAATAAACGAGAAACATGCAAATTGGTGTCACTCCCCTACGCCCACCAGCCAATCAGGATGAGTATGCAAATTAACCCAACAAAGAAGGTGGTTAATTTGCATATGCAGGCGCAGAGTGAAGACTGAAGACGAATGAAGACTGAAGAGGCTTGGCTTCTCCGCTGTGGCCAGAGCAAAGGCCTGGGGCCTGGGTGCCAGAGGAAAAATTGGTGTCGGCAGTCAGGGGAAGGAAGGCCTATTGCATGAATCTCTTCGTGCAACAGGCCTCTAGTAATTTTATAATATAGTATCCTCCCTCCCTGACCCCAAATTTAGCCGTATGGTTTGCTTTGGGTCATCTGAATCTGAGCAAGCAGTGTACAAAGGGAAGAGTGGAAGGAATGATGATTGGGTTTGCTCACTCTTTCCTTTGCTATCGCCATGAGAAGGAAATGCCCAGGCTAGCCCCATGATCCCAGGAGGAAGATGAGAGACACCTAGATGAAAGGTGAGCCATTCCAATCAAGGCCATTTTAACTCAGCTAACAGCTAGCCAACCCCCAGATATCTGAGCAAACCAGAAAACAGGATAGCTGCCTAGTTGACATCCCCAGTACCTAAGCAACAATACTTACTATGGCCCTGAGTTTTGGGGATGTTATACTACATTATTGTTACAAAAGATGTCTGATAATAAAATAAAATGATAAATGGCAGTATTTATTAACATCAATTGCTATTATTGTAGTCTCTTTTGTTTATGGTAGTTCTGTTATCTCTCCTTGTTTATCTCCAGAACTTTCTGCTTTCTGAAGATGAGTTATGTAACTCTTGATATAGAGATACCAATGGCTACTGCTTCACCATTGTGAATTATGACCTTTAACAAATTTGATCCAAGCTTGTCTAGGGGGCCAACATGACACTTATTTTGATTAACTTAAGCTACTCAGAACCCACACCTAGAAATGAGGGTGTGCAAAATTGCTTAACTAGAAAATATACATTACGGCTAAGAAAAAAAAAAGGGGGAATGAATACAAAAGAGATATTAATGAATTGGTAGCAAAGTCTAGTAGAGAGTTGAATAAATGAATAATAGACAAATGATTAAATAAATGAATGAATATTTTAAAGCTTACATAATATTAGTTTTGTCCTTAAAGAATAATTTGAGCCCTTGTCAGTTTGGCTCAGTGGATAGAGTGTTGGCCTGCGGACTGAAGGGTCCTGGGTTTGATTCCCATCAAGGGCACATGCCCTAGTTGTGGGCTCAGTCCCCAGTACAGGGAATGCAGGAGGCAGCCAATCAATGATTCTCTCTCATTATTGATGTTTCTATCTCTCTCTCCTCCCTTCCGCTCTGAAATCATCAATATAAATATATTAAAATTAGTTTAAAAAAACAATTTGAGTATGATCTGCTGAATACTGGTCATAATCACTGAAGGATGATCAGCTAAACAAGTTTTTACTTTGATGCTTTAAATAGTCATGGTATGCAGGGATATGGTATGCAGTTAACTTAGTAGTTTTATGTCAACTTTATGTTTTTTAAAGGGTAGACATCAGAACTTGGGAGTCTAGAATATGGTGGTCCCTCTGCCCAAAGGGTGATGTGCATTGTCTTGGGTATTTACTGGGGAGTCAGTCTGCTGAGGAAAGCTTCTGTAGTCTATTTAAGCTTGTTTTAATTTGAATCCGAAGCCATCCTTTGTGTATATCATGTGGAACTGCTTCATAATCTGTAGCAACAAAGCAAAGATTTGGGGACAGATTGCTTTCCAAAGCACCTCTTGAATGCGGACACAGACTACCCCATGGTTACAAACACAGTTCATATGAGTAAATGCAAGAGAATGATGGATGGGAATCACTTCGCATGTATCATTCAAAGGACCAGTCTAACAGCAAACTCTCTATAAGTGTCGAGCCCAAACAGTAAAATATAATTGTTAACAATCAAACCTTATTAATCAATCCTGCGCCTAATTATTAAATAATTTGCCAGCCCTATTAATAGTCAAACAAAAGGATCTATTGAAATATAGTATCAGACTGACATAATTAAATGGATTTCTGCTCAATGATACATCACTAATATTAACTGCAGAGGAAGAAGATGAGTTAAATCAGGGATTGATTTGAAAGCTGCATTCAGATTCCCTAATAACTATATATGGGGGGATGCTGCCCACAGTGTGAGAGTGAGGAAAGAGAACAGCATTCCTCACATTTAAAATGCTCTCTTCTGCCCGGCCGGCATGGCTCAGTGGTTGAGCAGTGACCTATGAACCAGGATTCCTGGTCAGGGTACATGCCCGGGTTGTGGGCTCAGTACCCAGTGTGGGGCGTGCAGGAGGCAGCCGATCAATAATATCACTGATGTTTCTATCTCTCTCTCCCTGTCTCTTCCTCTCTGAAATCAATAAAAATGTATTTTAAAAAAGTAAAATGCTTTCTTCTTCTCTTCAGAGAAAACCCTGCTCCAAGCTGTTTGGAACAGGGGAACCAAGAAATCTCTGGAGGTTAAATTAAAAAGTGGCTACATGGCCTGATTACCAAGAGTCTAAACCAGTGATGGTGAACCTTTTGAGCTCGGCGTGTCAGCATTTTGAAAAACCCCAACTTAACTCTGGTGCCGTGTCACATACAGAGATTTTTTGATATCTGCAACCATAGTAAAACAAAGACTTATATTTTTGATATTTATTTTATATATTTAAATGCCATTTAACAAGGAAAAATCAACCAAAAAAATGAGTTCGCGTGTCACCTCTGACATGCGTGTCATAGGTTCGCCATCACTGGTCTAAACTATATGACATTGAACTGATGGAAGCTGTTAGCAGAGCCCAGCAAGGACCCAAGATTCAGAGTCAGAATGATGGACTTGACAATAAGCTAAGTGAGTGGGAGACACTGCCATTCACAGGATGCTCAGTGGTGAAAGGAACAAGAAATCAAGCCCACAGCATCTACTAAATGCAAAAAAGATTTTCTCATGCGCCTTTTAGATAGCAGGCACACGGAACTTCCAATGGTGTGAGGTTCTCAGCAATCTTCCAAATGTAAATAAAAAAATGTGTGTTAGCTTATGTTTCTTGTACAGGTCAGGCTCTTCAAACTATTTTTCATGTATTAATTTGTTGCTATTTCACAGCTAGGTTATGAATTGAGAAGTACTCTTGTCATATTTTACAGGTGAAAATCCATGACACAGAGAGTTTAAGTAACATGTCCAATGTCAAATTACAGTTAGTAAACTAAGTTGCTGGGATTAAATTCCAAGCAATTTAGCATCAGCGTCCATCCTCTCACAGTGGAAGTTCATCCTTATGGTCCACAATTCAATAAGTTGCACTCTGCAGTATTGAAACTCCCTTTGTCAGTCAGGAAGCTAAGACTGGCTTACATGTACAAAGTCCTTCACCCTACATGATGCTTTTACATGTGATTTACCAAAAACCAGTGGGGAGGGAGAACAGGAAGAACCACACAGCTTACATGAGTTGTCCAAGGCAAAATAGCTTGTTTCTCTCTATTCTCTCTCTCTCTCTCTCTCTCTCTCTCTCTCTCTCTCTCTCTCTCTCTCCACCTTCTTTCACTTTCTCTATCTCTAACTCTCATCTCTGTGTGTGTGTGTGTGTGTGTGTGTGTGTGTGTGTGTGTTGATGGTTTACTTACTTATGTCTGACTTTGTTCCGGGTCTATTTTTAAAAAAATATTTTTATTGATTTCAGAGATGAAGCGAGAGAAAGAGATAGAAACATCAATGATGAGAGAGCTTCATTGATTAGCTGCCTCCTGCCCCCGATTGGAGATCAAGCCCACAACCCGGACATGTGCCCTGACCGGAAATTGAACCTTGACTTCATGGTTCATAGGTCAACACTCAACCACTGACCCACGCCGGCCTATTTACGGTTTTACACATACACAGGACTTGGTACATAAGACCAGGCTACAGTACAGAACTCATGTGAAGTATCCAAAACAGAGTAAGTTCTACTTCAGCTAGGACATTGGAAATATCCATCCCCCTCTGCCCAAGTAGTTAGAGGACTGCTTGTAAGCTACACGCCAGCACATCGTTTTCACTTCTTGTTTTAAATGAACTTTAGGCTCCATCTGTGTAAACTCAAAGGGCATATTAGGATGATCTTTAAGACACTCCAGATTCTAACATCTTAAGTGTTTATAAATGCATTTCCTTATCTGCAAGTAGAAACTTGGTGATAAGTATTCAGTGTACACTGAAAGGCAAAATAAGTGAAGATGCTCTTTTCATAGGATGTGTGCAAGTGCATTTGGTATAACAAAAAGCTTGACAGAGAAAATGTGTGTCAATATCAATGCTACAACACGATGTCAGTTCTGGCTATTTTTCCTAATATACATCATCCTCCACACCCCATGCTTGATCATTCTTCTTAAATATATATTTCCTAAACCAGTGTTTAAAAGCTATAATGTTGGTCTTTTGTTGAGAAATGGCACAACAAAATACAATACCATTTTAGGAGACATTGGAAACATATTCCAAAGATAAAACCCATAACAAAAATATAAATCAGTAAAAGTATACCTGATATATACATTAAATTCAACCAGTTAGAATATTCAGACTGTGTGTGTGTGCGCGTGCACGCGCTTTCTAAGGGCAATTTAGAATGAAATTTGCTAATGAAAGTGGAATTTGGGATTAGACTCTTCCATGGCTTATCAGAGTAATGCCAACAGTAGTTCCAACTACTACTAGGGTTCCAACGGGAAAATCGACAATCCAAGTAAGCAAAGTCCACTACAAATTTTAGTTATTTCACAACGCAAATGCAGGTACAGATTGATCTTTTAGCAAGCTGAGACTAAAGGACACAGGATTAAGTCGCAATTTCATTTTAAAGGTCTGGAAAGAGCACCATGATCTACTGTGAGAAGTCACAAATCACTGAGGACCATAATGATGGCTGTTTGATCGTTTTAATATGTAAGGGCACACAGTGAAAAGCTAAGGGCCACCCTGAGTATTTCTGAAGCTAACTTAACCTTTATTGAGTCGTTCTTGGTGCCAGGCTCTGGACTGAGTTGCTATGCAGATGATATCCTACTTAATCCCCAGGACAACTTTGGAAGGTAGGTTTCATTAGCTAGGAAAAGGTTTATATTTTAGTGAACTGAACATAAGACTTGGAGGCAGATGGATTTGGATTCAAAATGTCCATGCCTGATTTTTTTGGTGAGTAACTTTCTTAGGTAGAAGGGCCCTGCAAATTGGACAGATGCTTTCTCGATTTAAATTTAGGTATATATCTGAGGGTGTGTGTGTCTTTTTCAAAATATATATCCTATTGTTCTACTAGAATGTCTTCACATTTAAAAAAGAGCTACTAAAACTGTCAGAAAAGCTGTAGATGAAATATAAAATATATGGGGAGGGGAATGGGATAAATATATAGAATTTAATTTAAAATGTATTTGAAAAGAGTGTCTTTTTCCCATTAAAATTTCTGGCATTTTGAAGTCCTGATTTGAAGCCCCAATTGCAAAGTATCATGTTGAAATTGCTCTGCTGTGAAGGGCACTATGACTCAGGGTAGGCTACATTGTGATGAGGTAACAGCCTACCCAAAATTTTAGAGGCGCAAGACAATAAAGCTGTATTTCCTTTTCATGAAGAAGTAGTTGTGGGTTAAAAGGTTCTCCAGGGCAACTCTTCTCTAAGTGATGGCTCAGCATTCAAACCAACTCATTCCCATGTTAAGAAGAGCAGTGGGGCCCACCCAGCAAGGCTCAGTGGTTGAACATCCACCTATGAACCAGGAGGTCAAGGTTCAATTCCCAGTCAGGGCACATGCCCGGGTTGCAGGCCTGATCTCCTGTAGGGGGGCGTGCAGAAGGCAGATGATCAATGATTGTATCTCATCATTGATGATTCTATCTCTCTCTTCCTCTCTGAAATTAATAAAAATATATTAAAAAAGAAAAAGAGCAGTGGGAAGAGAAGTAGGGCATGAAGTTCCAGTGATTAACAGCTTCTACCAAGAAGCTGCACCTATGACTACATGCACATTTCACTGAGCAAAGAGATAACTTCCAAATGGCCAGGAAACACAAGCTTTCTCTCTGGGAGAAATCTGGGGAACTGAGAAATCAGGTCTCATCGAACAGTTGCAGGCTAGACATTTCTACCGCTTCTTATGAATTTGTCATTTTTCTGAGAAAAAATTGTCTGAGGTATACTAGCTTTCTATAGAAGATTCCATCTTTTCACTAACACATGGAGCAAGTTATCTAGAAATAAAATATCAAATTTTGAAAAAAAGATGTACAGAGGTTGCCCACTAGCTCATTAAGTAAAATAATAAAAACGTTTGGCTGGCACTGCCTAAATTCTGGAGACATGAATTTCCTGTGAATATGAAAGTCTTCCTGAAAGTTATAAGGTGGACTCACCAACAGATTGCTGATAATGGGCAGGCAAACCTCACTGAGATTACACCTGCCTGTATGTAGAATTTACTGCCAGGGATAAGTATGACATTTAAATTGCAATGCTCTTTCCCCCATGCATTTCTGTCAGGATACTTTCCACGAGAAACTGGAATGATTTAAAAAGACTTTAAAATGCACAATATTTGGTATAACATTATATGGAAGATCCTTCCATGAAATGTTAAGTGGAACAAGCTGCTGGATTATTAACATGAATGTCAAACGTATGCACTGTGGTATTTAATCCGGTTCCGTGATTGATGAGTTGGTAACATCATATTCCCTCAGAGGAAAGAAATAGGACACCAGGACATTCAAAAAAAGGCTCATAATTTCCAATAACATTATATTCAAGCATAAAACAGAGCAAATAGGTATGAATCTAAATGTAGATAGATATTTTTGCCTCTAATATAAATCTCTCTTGGAAAATAAATTGAAAAGTCAAGAAGATAGTACTTGACAAAATAATGCAGAACATTCAGAAATATAAAAATGGAAACCAATTTTTCCTTGTATTTCTTAAAACATAAATGTTTGATCATGAACAAAACTGTAATTAATAATCAGCACTTATATTTAAACATTTTCTTTACCTTAAAAATAATCATGACAATACAACCTCATAAAGGTATTATGAGGATTAAAAGGCACAAAGGGTGATTCAATAAAGGGTTTCTGAAGTGTGTGAAGCACTGAAATTTCCCCCTTTTCATTGAATTTATTGGGGCATGTACCTATATGATAAATTCCCCAAAATCTGCGCATGGTGTGTGTGTGTGAGGGTGTGTGTGTACACATTTAAGTTCATAGGTTTCACCAAAGCACTTTCATGGATCTTCAGTAATCCCTACCCCTCAGGTCAAGGACCATAGTATTCTTTTATGAAATAACTTTGCCTTTCTTCTCCAATAAAGATTGTGGTAAACTATACAATTGCCTTTAAGTATTTTCCATATAATAGTCATAAAAAACAAATACAGATTGTTGATATAGAATAAATCAGAATTCTGTTTAGTGGAGTGGATATGTGAATATTTCAACAAGGCATATTTTTATTCTAGCACTTTGAAATGCATTAAATATAGTACAGGTACTATCAATTAAAGTGCCTGAAAATTAATTACAACAAGGAGCAGAATCATTCAACTAATCACAGCCAGGTCTAAATAAATTAGTTCTTAATCATAGCTTTGAAAGGAGAGAAAAAGAAAGCAATGTCAGGATGTCAAATTGCCTTCCCTTGGGGAAAGACGTAACAAAACATACAATAAGTCAAGAGTTGAACTCCAATTTGTTGATAAGATCATCATAAAGTTTTAATAATAATATTATAGCCCGGCCAGCATGGCTCAGTGGTTGGGTGTCGACCTATGAACCAGGAGGTCTTGGTTTGATTCCCAGTCAGGGCACATGCCTGGCTGTAGGCTCGGTCTCCAGTGAGGGGAGTGCAGGAGGCAGTCGATCAATGGTTCTCTCTCATCATTGATGTTTCTATCTCTCTCTCCCTCTCCCTTCCTCTCTGAAATCAATAAAAACATCTATTTTTTAAATTATATACTCCCCCAATCTAATTCAATATAACTGCTCATTGTTAGAGAAAAGGACATATTTGCCAAAGCTACTGTGAAAGCTGCTGACAGGTACCAGTAATTAGGGGATAATGGTGAAATATATGCTCTCCAGCTTCTCAAACTCTTTTGTCCCAGACTGAGTTGGGGTTGGGGGTTCCTTTTCAACAGGTTCATATATGGGGGTGCTCCTCCTCTGCATTCTGTCTTTACAGAGAGAGAGATTGAAAAAAAAAGCTGTCCCAATATATTTTCACTCTTAAGGAATTGAGACATATCAGAAATTTGTTTCTCTAATTTGCACAAAAGTAAGACAATTGCTGCCTTTTAAAGTAAAAGAATAACAAATTTGAAATTAACTAGCCCTGTTTTGAATCCTGGCCTTTCTATTTACTAGCTTTATGACTGGTCCAATTACTTAAGTTCTCTGAATTTGTTTACTCAATAAGTGAGTGAAAAAAAAACTGTAAAAAAAACTGTATCTCATAGGATTGATGAGATGATTAAATAAGATAATCCTCATAGCACCTCAATAATATTTAATGTTAAATCATTTTGTTCGTTATATTTCTCATATGAGTGAAATAATATGGTACTTGTATTTTCCTAACTGGCTTATTTCACTTAGCATACGCTCTCCAGGTCCATCCATGCAGTTGCAAAGGGTAAGATTCCCTTCTTTTTCACAGCTGAGTAGTATTCCATTGTATAAATGTACAAGAGCT